>NC_041388.1:289999936-290018172 GCF_002162155.2 Triticum dicoccoides
CAGTCACCCTTCTCTCTCTCTCTCGGATTTCGATCCCCCTTCCTACTATGGTGGCAAGTCCTATTTATAGAGGCCCTGGTCCTCTTCCCAAATATCGAGCGGGAAGGAGGCCAACAATGGCGGGCTAATTTGAAGGGGGACAGCTAGTACCAGCTATCCTGACAAAAGTAGTCTTCGCCTGCACAAAGCTCTGGTGGTGACGCCGTTTTGGGCTCCACAATGACCTCCGTCTTGCGGTCCTCCTGGTCTTGGTCTTGTTGCACCGAAATGGCAACCTTTTCTTGATGCCTCGGTACTCCGCGGCTGCGCTTGCTCCCTTTGCACCAAAGAGGAAAGGAGGACACTGCACGGGCTGGCGCCCGCCTGGCGCCCTTGGTCATCATGGCTTGCGTCACGGGCACCTCATGAGGTACCCCGCCTTGATCTCTCTGCCTCCTCGCGAGCCAGCCTGATGAGGCCGTGCCTGAGGAAGCTCCGTGTTGTCCGCCCCGCGAGGCTTGGCCCCTCGTGAGGGTCTTGGGTCCGTGTTGATGAATATGGGCCGTGCTGGGCCCCCCTTTGAGCCACGCCGCAGGCCGCAGGCAGGCAAGTCTGGGGACCCCCGTTCCCAGAACGCCGACAGAAACACCCCATGTAGGAACTTTCAATGGCATGCAACATAGTGTTTCATCCTTTTATTCATCGGCAACTAATTTGCAACATGTTGATCCAAACATGCCGGTGGATGGGGGAATTGGCCATGGTACTACTAGTTATTCGGCCAATTACCCTCAAACATCATATGCTACACCTCATGCTACTAATTTTCTGGCACCATACACAACTGTTGATGTCCATAATTCGGCTCCGCACCTTCATGGTCTTGGACGAATAAGTGAAACTTCTACAGGAGCACAAATGCCTTCACCTACTACCGTGGCATATCATGTCCCTCCAACACAATTACAGAATTTAGGTGACATCACGTTACTGAAAGAGTCTAAAAGTGTCGGGGGCAATTCTATCCAGATTGGGTCATTAAGAAAAATCTTACGTCTTTTTGGGACGAATGCAATGTTGTTCTACATGAATTAATAAAAGAGGGAAGGCCTATTAATTCTACTGCAATCCAAGCTAGATTATGCCAAACAGAGAAAGCATTGGGTGTGGATAGAATTGTCAAAAAAGGTGGTGATTCGGATAACAACGTTAATTCGGCTATGGAAAAGACCGAATCAAATATTACTTAGCCTGAATCTTTTCTAGAAAAACAGGACGACAAGGTGTTGGGGAGCTATTCGAAAGAGGAACAATATATCATTCAAGTAACACAACCATCATGCTGTCCCAACGTGTTCAAAGAGGTATGTCTAGCAAGTGATTTACCTATCTTCCGATTTGGTCGCAACTTTATTGTTGATGCTTCTATAAGAAAAATTCTCATAAGTAATTTTGAAAGACCAATGAAGAAGGGAAATTTACTTGTTAGCAATAAAACTGTTATAGAGCATATCGGTCAACCTATTGTGCCATTTATAAAGACCGATAGTGACCTATTATTGCAGCCAAAGTTTTCCCCATTGCTTTATCAAAATTTCATATCTAATTTGGTGGCTTTGCTTGTTTCATACTTGGCGTGCACTTGGTCTCAACTGAGACATGTGTATTCTAACTATTTTCATTTCAGATATTTAAAGCCAATGTCAAATTCTTTTGAGCAATCTGATGCTAATATAATGTCTTATCCAAATACATCGGAGATAGGATGCAAAACACAATGCATAGCCGAATGGGGATATTCCAAATTTGAACCATTCGTTTGCTTACCTCCAAAGCCGCTCGTACACCAAGATCGACTAGAAAACAAGAAGTATACCTTCAACTCAAGCATGAGTGATCAAATATTTGATTTGTTGCTGAAAAATAATTACATTAGAATTCATGATCACCATGTCAAGCCATCCATCCAGGGATAAATGTATTGCAAGTTGCATGATTCATCCAAGCATAATTTCAAGGATTGCAACATGTTCTGTCAAATAGTTAAATCGGCCATTGATAAAGGACGATTGAAATTTGTTGAAACACCAAGAGATGACCAGTCTATTCTGATTGGTCCTGATGGCAAAAACTTTTTGCATCGGCTGCTTCAAGCCGATCCATTTAAAGAGAAGGTAAAAGTTACAGGTGATGAAATCAAGCTTTCAAGCAAAGAAGTTGTTCAAGAGCACAATAAAAATATTCTTGAAGGCATGAGTTCTATTGAAGTTACAGTGAAGACGCCAAGGACTGGGGGCAGCAAGCAAATCCTATGATCAATGAAAGCAAACAAAAAGAAAACAAAGACCGAAATAAGCGCAAGGGTAAGAGATCAAAAATAACCTTCGCTGAATTATTAGATAAATATCAAAAGAAGAGTGAAGAGAAAAGTGCTTATCGCTCAAGTAGTTCAGAAGCATCAAGATCATCCCCTAGGCGCAAATCCAAGGATCGATATTGGCAAGAAGAGAATTTGAATGCAACTTGTTCATATCCTTATTTTGGGCCGCCAATGCCAATGTCGTGGATGCCTCCCTATGATTACGTAAATCCATATCCATCATGGGACAAGTATGATACAAGGGCACATTCTCCATATTATTATAAACCATCTCGCCAATATTATGCAGCTCCAAGAAGACCAATGTTCAATAAGCAGTCATATGTTCAAGACCGTTTCAACAAAAAAGAATCGGTCCGGAGCACAAAGAAGAAAGAGGTAATCAAACAAGTATATCAAGTTAAAAAAGATGGTCGCAAGAGTGCCAATTTAGATTTGATCTTAAAGGATAAAGAGCCAATTAAAGTGTTAACATTGGCTACTAAAGGCAATGAGATGAAGCAATCGGTTGTCGAGAATGAAAGTGCCAAATCTAAAGAAAAGAAGTTGAAAGTGCACAAGGTAAAACAAGAATTGTCATTAGTTCAAACAAAATCACAGTCGGGGTGCTCACTCGTCTTATCGTATTGGCAAAAGAAGAAATTACAAAAACTTAGTGCACAAGAGCTCGAAAAGAGAAACATGGCATGGATTCCCAAAGGAAATAATCAAAACGAGAGTGATGTGTAATGATCCATTGCAAGAAGTGTGACAAAGGTAAAGAAGGAAAAGAGTGAAAAATATGAACGACCAAGCCGAAGGTTTCAACATCTTTGGTGCACACATTATCCACATTTTCCAACTATGCCACTGATGCCAATGACATGGAGTTCATTCTCAGGTATGATCGATTACCCTCCATGGACTTATTTTGATCCATGGATGCAATATAATTTCTTACATCATGAAAGAGTATTACTAAATCATCATATGTTCGATTAGCTTCACTTTTGTTGCTAATTTAAATGGCCGATACACAATTATCATCCTAGAAATAAAATGGCTGATATATACTTATCGTCCTAAGCACATACAAATGGACGATGGAGTGTTTACATCGTGCTTAGAACAAACTCTGGGCAAATTATTTTTTGGCATCCAAGTTCTGCCGAAAAACAGGGGGGCATGTGTTGACACCAGATTTTGGCACGGTCAAGAACTTAATTAATATGGCCTCAAATGGAGAGGTGATCTACATAAAAAAGTATCGTATTGTCGATATGAACATCTTTGAAGTTTGGGCCATCGCCATCTGATCTCATCTCGAAGGCCGAAGTTGTGTTTGAAATACTGAGATTTTGTATTCAGAACACTATTCGGCTGAGTACGCCCCCAAGACTATCTTGTACGGAAAAATGATCTACACGGATTTTCTTTGTCTCATCCAAACGATTGATTTTGATATAAAAATCGTTCCAATCGGAATATGTATGCAAAAGTTAGAGCCATCGGAATGCAGCTATGTCAGGAGGCAGAAAGTGGCGCGCCCCACAAGACACCTTGTTTGATGGGTAGCGCGAATAATAGCCTGTTTTACGCGAGCGATTTGACCTTCAAGATGACCTCTGATCAAAAAAAGTTCAACATGAAAGTTGTTCGTCTCGTCAAAACGGTTAAGATTTCTTTTGAACTTGTTTCCATCCGATGTCGTTTGCCACCACAAAAAGACCCGAAAGGTACATCCAGTTTAAACCAAACAGTTTTGGAAAATTCGGACAAAACCAATCCGAATTTGACTAGGGTTTTGGACGTGAATCCATGCTTTTTCCTTGCACGGGAAGTCCAGACGCCTCTTATATACCTAAGGGGTGACAGCCGATTGAACAACACACAATAGAACAAATCATCTACCACTTTTTATCTTTTATCTTTTCTCCTTAACCCTAGTTCTTCTTCTTCCTCGTTCTTCGTTTGTTCTTCTTGTTGCAGGGCGACGAACCTCGAGGCCCTAGGGGCGATTAGGTCAACCTAGGGCAGCCCATAGCCGCCACGTGCTCTGATGGGGTCCCTCCCGGGCGTGTGGGGTTTTGGGTCGTCAAAAGCACCCGCCGGATTGCTTGCGTACCGCGCTTCCGGACGGGTCTCCTTCGACGTGAGCTGCGGTGCATCACCCCCGGCGTCAAGGGTACATGGTGACGTGTTCGTGTGCGAACACCCTCTTGCCAAACTCATGGTGAGGTTCACAATAGGTCTGGTACACCGCATAGCATACTTCATAGAACCTATGACTGAGGCATAGGGAATGAATTTTCATTCACTTTCTATTTTTTGCAGTGGTCGGGCATTGAATCTGACTCAACTTCACACCTTACAACACAGGCAAGAACTCTTTCTTTGACTGTTCCATTTTGAACTACTTCAAAATCTTGTCAAGGTATGTACTCATTGAAAAAACTTATCAAGCATCTTGATCTATCTCTATAGATCTTGATGCTCAATATGTAAGCAGCTTCACCGATGTCTTTCTTTGAAAAACTCCTTTCAAACACTTCTTTATGCTTTCCAAAAAATTCTACATCATTTCCGATTAACAATATGTCATTCACATATACTTATCAGAAAGGTTGTAGTGATCCCACTCACTTTCTTGTAAATACAGGCTTCACCGCAAGTCTGTATAAAACCATATGCTTTGATCACTTTATCAAAACATATATTCCAACTCCGAGATGGTTGCACCAGTCCATAGATGGATTGTTGGAGCTTGCACACTTTGTTAGCACTTTTAGGGTTGTCAAAACCTTCTTGTTGCATCATATACAACTCTTCTTTAAGAAATCCATTAAGGAATGCAGTTTTGACATTCATTTGCCAGATTTCATAAAATGTGGCAATTGCTAACATGATTCGGACAGACTTAAGTATCGCTACGAGTGAGAAAATCTCATCGTAGTCAACATCTTGAACTTGTCGAAAACCTTTTGCGACAAGTCGAGCTTTGTAGACAGTAACATTACCGTCAGCGTCAGTCTTCTTCTTGAAGATCCATTTATTCTCTATGGCTCACCGATCATCGAGCAAGTCAGTCAAAGTCCATACTTTGTTCTCATACATGGATCCTATCTCAGATTTCATGGCCTCAAGCCATTTTCACGGAATCTGGCTCATCAACGCTTTCTCATAGTTCGTAGGTTCGTCATGATCTAGTAACATGACTTCCAGAATAGGATTACCGTACCACTCTGGTGCGGACCGTACTCTGGTTGACCTGCGAGGTTCGGTAGTAACTTGATCTGAAGTTTCATGATCATCATCATTAGCTTCCTCACTAATTGGTGTAGGAATCACTGGAACTGATTTCTGTGATGAACTACTTTCCAATTCGGGAGAAGGTACAATTGCCTCATCAAGTTCTACTTTCCTCCCACTCACTTCTTTCAAGAGAAACTCCTTCTCTAGAAAGGATCCATTCTTAGCAACAAATATTTTGCCTTCGGATCTGTGATAGAAGGTGTACCCAACAGTTTCCTTTGGGTATCCTATAAAGACACATTTCTCCAATTTGGGTTCGAGCTTATCAGGTTGAAGCTTTTTCACATAAGTATCGCAGCCCCAAACTTTAAGAAACGATAGCTTAGGTTTCTTGACAAACCACAGTTCATACGATGTCATCTCAATGGATTTAGATGGTGCCCTATTAAACGTGAATGCAGCTGTCTCTAATGCATAACCCCAAAACGATAGTGGTAAATCGATAAGAGACATCATAGATCGCACCATATCTAATAAAGTACGGTTATGATGTTCGGAGACACCTTTACGTTGCCATGTTCTAGGTGGCGTGAGTTGCAAAACCATTCCACATTGTTTCAAATGAATACCAAACTCGTAACTCAAATATTTGCCTCCGCGGTCAGATTGTAGAAACTTTATTTTCTTGTTAAGATGATTTTCCACTTCACTCTGAAATTGTTTGAACTCTTCAAATGATTCAAACTTATGTTTCATTAAGTAGATATACCCATATCTGCTCAAATCATCTGTGAAGGTCAGAAAATAACGATACCCACTGCGAGCCTTAACATTCATCGGAACATATACATCAGTATGTATTATTTCCAATAAGTCAGTGGCTCGCTCCATTGTTCTAGAGAACAGAGTCTTAGTCAACTTGCCCATGAGGCATGGTTCGCAAGTATCAAGTGATTCCAAAAGCCCATCAGCATGGAGTTACTTCATGCGCTTTACACCAATATGACCTAAACGGCAGTGCCACAAATAAGTTGCACTATCATTATTAACTTTGCATCTTTTGGCTTCAATATTAGGAATATGTGTATCGCTACGATCGAGATTCAATAAACCATTTATTTTAATTGTATGACCATAGAAGTTTTTATTCATGTAAACAGAACAGCAATTATTCTTTGACTTAAATGAATAACCGTATTGCAAAAAACATGATCCAATCATATTATGCTCAACGCAAACACCAAATAACATTTATTTAGGTTCAACACTAATCCCGAAGGTAGAGGGAGTATGCGATCGTGATCTTATCAACCTTGGAATCTCTTCCAACACACATCGTCACTTTGCCCTCAACTAGTCTATGTTCATTTTGTAACTCCTGTTTCGAGTTACTAATCTTAGCAACTGAATCGTTATCAAATACCTAGGGGTTACTATGAACACTAGTAAAGTACACATCAATAATCTGTATATCAAATATACCTTTGTTCACTTTGCCATCCTTCTTATCCGCCAAGTATTTGGGGGTAGTTCCGCTTCCAGTGACCATTTCCTTTGTAGTAGAAGCACTCGGTTTCAGGCTTGAGTCTAGCTTTTGGCTTCTTCATGGGAGTGGCAACTTGCTTGCCATTCTTCTTGAAGTTCCCTTTCTTTCCCTTGCCCTTTTTCCTGAAACTAGTGGTCTCGTCAACCATCAACACTTGATGCTTTTCTTGATTTCTACCTTCGCCAATTTCAGCATCGCGAAGATCTCGGGGAATCATTTTCCTCATCCCTTGCATATTATAGTTCATCACGAAGTTCCAGTAACTTGGTGATAGTGACTAGAGAACTCTGTCAATCACTATCTTATCTGGAAGATTAACTCTCACTTGATTCAGGCGATTGTAGTGCTCAGACATTCTGAGCACATGCTCACTGGTTGAGCTATTCTCCTCCATCTTGTAGGCAAAGTATTTGTCAAAGGTCTCATACCTCTCGACTCGGGCATGAATCTGAAATACAAATTTCAGCTCTTGGAACATCGTATATGTTTCGTGGCATTCAAAACATTTTGGAGTTCCGGTTCTAAGCCGTAAAGCATGGTGCACTAAACTATCAAGTAGTCATCATACCGAGCTTTGCCAAATGTTCATAATGTCTGCATATGCTCCTGCAATAGGTCCGTCACCTAGCGGTGCTTCAAGGACATAATTCTTTTGTGCAGCAATGAGGATAATCCTCAGATCACGGACCTAGTCCACATCATTGCTACTATCATCTTTCAACTTATTTTTCTCTAGGAACATATCAAAAAATAAAACAGGGAGCTATACGCGAGCTATTGATCTACAACATAGATATGCAAAATACTATCAGGTACTAAGTTCATGATAAATTAAAGTTCAATTATTCATATTACTTAAGAACTCCCACTAAGATAGACATCCCTCTAATCATCTAAGTGATCACGTGATCCACAACAACTAAACCATGTCCAATCATCACGTGAGATGGAGTAGTTTTGAATGGTGAACATCACTATGTTGATCATATCTACTATATGATTCACGCTCGACCTTTCGGTCTCAGTGTTCCGAGGCCATATCTGCATATTCTAGGCTCATCAAGTTTAACCCGAGTATTCTGCTTGTGCAAAACTGGCTTGCACCCGTTGTATGTGAACATAGAGCTTATCACACCCGATCATCACGTGGTGTCTCGGCACGATGAACTGTAGCAACGGTGCATACTTAGGAAGAACACTTGTACCTTGAAATTTAGTGAGAGATCATCTTACAATGCTATCACCGTACTAAGAAAAATAAGATGCATAAAGGATAAACTGTTGGGGAACGCAGTAATTTCAAAAAAAATCCTACGCACACGCAAGATCATGGTGATGCATAACAACGAGAGGGGAGAGTGTTGTCTACGTACCCTCATAGACCGTAAGTGGAAGTGTTATGACAACGCGGTTGATGTAGTCGTACGTCTTCACGATTGACCGATCCTAGTACCGAAAGTACGGCACCTCCATGATCTGCACACGTTTGGCTCGGTGACGTCCCACGAACTCACGATCCAGCAGAGTGTCAAGGGAGAGCTTCGTCGGCACGACAGCGTGATGACTGTGATGATGATGCTACCGGAACAGGGCTTTGCCTAAGCACCGCTACAATATGACCGAGGTGGATTATGGTGGAGGGGGCACCGCACACGGCTAAGAGATTAATCATCAACTTGTGCGTCTATCGGGTGCCCCCTCCCCCGTATATAAAGGAGTAGAGGAGGGGAGGGGCCGGCCCTCTCTATGGCGCGCCCTAGGGGAGTCCTACTCCCACCGGGAGTAGGATTCCCCCCTTCCATGTAGTAGGAGTAGGAGAGAAGGAAGTGGAGGAGAGGAGAAAGGAAAGGGGCGGACCCCTTGAGGGAGTCCTGGACTAAGGGGTCTTCGGGTGTCCGATCTATTGGATATGGACCGGACTGATGGGCTGTGAAGATACGAAGACCGAAGACTCTACCCGTGTCCGGATGGGACTCTCCTTGGCGCGGAAGGCAAGCTTGGCGACTGACTATGAAGATTCCTTTCTCCATAACTGACATTATGTAACCCTAGATCCCTCCTGTGTCTATATAAACCGGAGGGCTAGGTCTGTAGATACCCCCCCCCCCCGAATAATCATAGCCAGGTTAGACCTTTAGGGTTTAGCCATTATGATCTCGTGGTAGATCAACTCTTGTAATATTCATATTCATCAAGATCAATTGAGTAGGAAGTAGGGTATTACCTCCATAGAGAGGGCCCGAACCTGGGTAAACATTGTGTCCCATGTCTCCTGTTACCATCCATCCTAGACGCACAGTTCGGGACCCCCTACCCGAGATCCGTCAGTTTTGACTCCGACATTGGTGCTTTCATTAAGAGTTCCACTGTGCCGTCCTCAAAAAGTTTGATGGTTGCTTCAATCATCTACAACGATGTTGTCCAAGGAGAAGTCTTCCTCCCCGGACAGATCTTCGTGTTCGGCGCCTTCGCACTGCGGGCCAACTCGCTTGGCCATCTGGAGCAGATCGAAAGCTACGCCTCTGGCCACCAGGTCAGATTCGGAAGCTTGAGCTACGTCGCAGATGTTCGTGGAGACTTGATCTTTAACGGATTCGAGACCACGGCAGCCGCTCCCGGCCACCACGATGAACATGACTTAGATCTGTCATCGGGCCATACCCAGGAAATTGCACCTGAAACCGCTCAGGCCTTAGATCCGGAGCAGGTCACGCCATCCGAGGACAGGAAGCTCAACCCCGCCTCGGAAGCCATAGAACCCCCCCCCTCCGTGTTGGAGCCGCACACAGACTTAACTTCAAGTAACATCTGTGTCACCGGAGCTACAGACTCGTTTCCGGTTATATGTTCTGAATTATGTGCGTCCGTGCATGTCGAGCATGATCGGTCATCGATCGCCGAATTCAGCACCACAGACATCTTCCGGCACTCACCTCTGGGCGACGTGCTAAACTCGTTAAGAGCACTATGTTTAGCAGGAGGCTCAGAGCCAGATTGTGTCCGGCTTGAACCGGAGGCTGATGATAGAGAATTTCACTTCCCACCCACCTCCCACTTCATAGCCACTGTTGAAGACTTAACTGACATGCTTGATTACGGCTCTGACGACATCGATGGTATGGACGACGATGCCGGAGAAGAAGAGGCCCAGAACCCATCGTTCACCGGACGCTGGATGGCCACTTCCTCGTTTGATGTATACATGGTGGATGCACCAAAGGAGAATAGCAGCGATGACAAGGAAGATCCAGCTAAGGATAAACCTTTTGAGATACAATCAAAGCGCCGGCGCCAGTGGCGCCGCTCTAAGTCACGCCACAGTAAAGACAGCAACACCAGCAGAAGAGAAGATAACACTCCGGAAGGTGCCAAAGACAATGAAGACCCCATTGACGCAACCACTGAACAGGATGAATGGGAGGATGGGCAGGTTAGCCCTGGTAAACAGGCCATGCACGAAGACTCGGAGGACGGTAGTTATCTTCCGCTATCCGAGGATGAGGCGAGCCTCGGCACTGAGGATTTCATCGTGCCTGAGGAACCTCTTGAGCAGGAGCGCTTCAAGCGCCAGCTAATAGCCACTGCAAGGAGCCTGAAAAAGAAGCAGTAGCAACTTCAAGCTGACCAAGATCTGCTCAACGACAAATGGACCGATGTCCTAGCAGCCGAATAATACGGCCTCAAGCGCCCAGCCAAAAGCTACCCGAAGCGCAAATTGCTACCTCAGTTCAATGAAGAGGCGCCGGAACACATACCACCATCACGTAATACGGCTGGCCGACCACCACGTGGTCGAGATAAAACGGTAACTCAAGCCGAATACCAGCCCGCCCCGCCTCATCGTAAAGGCAGAGGTAAACCAGCTCACGGTCATACATATGACCTTCGACAGGACCTGGACAATAAAGCAGGACATACCAGATCGATCTATGGATCGCGAGGACGTGCCTCGACACGCAACGACAGCCATCTATTCGGACGTGACAAACCAAGTCATGCACGGGCTGAAAGCCGTAGACGGACTCCATCAGAGCTACGTTGCGATACGGCCCGATAAAGAGGTGCCGCACACCCTCATTGCTTCACTGACGAAGTCATGAAACATGAATTCCCAGAAGGGTTCAAACCCATGAATATAGAATCATACGATGGAACCACAGACCCCGCGGTATGGATTGAAGACTTCATCCTCCATATTCATATGGCCCACGGTGATGACCTTCATGCCATCAAATACCTCCCCCTAAAACTCAAATGACCAGCCCGACACTGGTTGAATAACCTGCCCAAAAATTCCATCGGCAGCTGGGAGGACTTGGAACAAGCCTTCCTTGATAACTTCCAAGGTACATATGTTCGACCTCTGGACGCTGACGACTTAAGCCATATAGTCCAACAGCCCAGAGAGTCCACCAGGAAATTCTGGACTAGGTTCTTAACTAAAAAGAACCAGATCGTCGACTGTCCGGATGCCGAAGCCCTAGCGGCCTTTAAACACAGCATTCGTGACGAATGACTCGCCCGCCACCTCGGCCAAGAGAAGCCAAAATCCATGGCGGCCCTCATGGCACACATGACCCACTTTTGTGCGGGCGAGGATAGTTGGCTGGCCTGTAGCAAAAACAATGCAAGCGACGCCAGCACCCCTGAAGCTAAAAATAGCAACGACAAGTCCTGACGCAACAGATACAAGCGTCGAAACAACAATGACAACACCGAGGATACGGCGGTCAATGCCGGATTCAGTGGCTCTAAGTCCGATCAGCGGAAGAAGTCGTTCAAAAAGAACATTTCGGGCCCATCTAGCTTGGATCACGTACTTGATCGTCCGTGCCAGATTCATGGCACCCTAGACAAACCAGCCAATCATACCAACAGAGATTGTTGGGTTTTTAAACAGGTCGGTAAGTTAAATGCCGAAAATAAGGATAAGGGATCACAAAGCGAAGACGACGAGGAGGAGCTCCGGCCGCTGAACATAGGGGGACAGAAGAAGTTTCCCCCTCAGGTCAAAACGGTGAACATGATATATGCTACCCACATCCCCAAGAGGGAGCGCAAGTGCGCGCTTAGGGACGTCTACGCGATAGAGCCAGTCGCCCCAAAATTTAACCCAGGGTCGTCATGCCCGATCACTTTTGATCGCCGGGATCATCTGACCAGTATTCGTCATGGCGGTTCAGCCGCACTGGTCCTGGACCCAATAATTGATGGGTTTCACCTGACGCGAGTCCTGATGGACTGTGGCAGCAGCCTCAACTTGCTCTATCAGGATACAATGTGCAAAATGGGCATTAACCCATCGTGGATCAAGCCCACAAAGACTACCTTTAAGGGAGTCATACCGGGTGTAGAGGCCCGCTGCACGGGCTCAATCACACTAGAGGTTGTCTTCGGATCGCCGGATAACTTCCAAAGTGAGGAGTTAATCTTCGATATCGTCCCCTTTCGCAGCGGCTACCACGCACTGCTCGGACGAACCGCATTTGCTCAATTCAATTTGGTGCCACACTATGCTTATCTCAAGCTCAAGATGCCCGGACCACGCGGCGTCATAACAGACAATGGAAACACGGAACACTCCCTCCGTACCGAGGAGCACACCGCTGCCTTAGCGGCAGAGGTACAGGGCGGCCTTTTCAAGCAGAACCTCAAATTCGGCGGCCGATCCCCCGCAAGAGAGTCTGAACCATTCTGCAGAAGGACAGCTCGGCTCGTCAAGAGATCGACTACCAATTTGACCTCCGTCCCATTCCTGACCAAGTGCGGCAATTGTACCGCGCGTACATAATTACGCACTAAAAATACCATGGACACGGATGTAGGCATAATCGGCTTGTGATCCGCAATACGGCTCGACCGCCCCGGACACACATAATTTCACTATTTCTTTTTTTCTTTCTTTCTTCCTTTTTTCTTTACATGCCTTTTCGGGCGGCTTGACCACTGATTCTTTTCGAAGGATAAAAACACCAAGGCGACAAGAAGCATGGACGTACTGGGGAATCTTTAGGTGGTTTCTTTAACAACCCCTTTTACCTGTTTTCAGGGCCCACGCGCAGCTCTCCCTTGGTTAAGGCATAGTAAATAGCCTCCTGCTTATCGCACTACTTGTATAAATGCGCTTTAACGCACCAAGGAAATTATAATAGAAACAGTTTGCGGCCCAAATTTTACGGGTCTAGCCTACCACTTGTTCTTCTTTTTCTTACTTTTTTGCCTTTTCTTTTCTGGCAACTTTATCAGATAACACCCGTACACTCTGGTGCGTTTCAATTTGCCAGGGGCTTCATAGCGCCCCACAACATGGCAACAAAAGTCCAAACACTTTTACAGTATAGTTCGGCACCCCGAATTTAGCACTATATGCATTGGCTCCAAATCATGTCTTTGGTCAATAGTTGGGTTGCCCGGCTCCTGTGCTTACTACCTTACGTTGCACGGTATCGGCTAGGGTAGTAAAGGGAGAACTACTGCGATTGTGCCCTGGTTTACCCAAGTGAGCACCTCAGTAGAGAAAGCCGAAAACTGACTGTCATGATGCAGCGAGAGCCGCTCAGCTCTTTGGAGGTCTCAAATCCTTAGAGATTTTTTCCGCATTATGCGAGGGATCGGTACTTACCCGATCAAGTGTTTACAACTTCCTAGTCCGGATACTAGGGGTTGCGCCTATATTTCTATTGTCAAACTCCTATGGCTAAGTGAGGGTGCTAAAGCCGCATAGTCCGATTGTCTAGTTCGTCGCGCTAAACACCTCCTTCAAGGACCAAACAATTGGATCAAGAGTGCTTAGATTATATCCCGAACACCCCCGTATTTCCTACGTGGGGGCAGAAGCCGACGACTGGCCAACTCTCAGATTTCACATAACACGGCCGCACAGGAGGAGAAATTTTTTAACAAAATATTATATTACATAGCGATTTTATACAAGGCAAAGACAACATGAATGTATTCATTCGAAAATAATGTCTTGCGCACATTGTGTTGCTACAATGCGAGACCCCTCCAGTACATACGCAAAATACCGCTCGGGCATGCGGTGCTCCTTACCCTCTGGCGGCCCTTCGGTCATCAGCTTGACGGCGTCCATCTTCGCCCACCACACCTTGACGCGGGCGAAGGCCATGCGTGCACCTTCAATGCAGGCCGATCGCTTGACGACGTCTAGCCGAGGACAGGCGTTCACCAGCCGCTTCACAAGCCCGAAGTAGCTGCCGGGCATAGCTTCGGCAGGCCACAGTCGGATTAGCAAATCCTTCATGGCCAGTTCGGACACCCTATGCAGCTCAACCAGCTGTTTTAGCTGGTCGATGAAGGGCACGGGATGCTCTGGCGCAAGGTATTGCAACCAGAACAATTTCTCTATTGAGCTCCCTTCTTTGGCCCGGAAGAACTCCGCGGTGTCGGACACACTGCGGGGCAGATCTGTAAATGCCCCTGGAGAACTCCGAACCCGGGTTAGTAGGGAATATTTCTTCTTCACATACTTGCTTTGCATACTAAATGCCTTACCCTCTGCGATCTTCTTGGCCTCCTGGATCTCTTGGAGGGCGCCCTAGGCTTCAACCCGGGTTGCTTCCGCGCTTTGGCGAGCCTTTGAGAGTTCGGCCTCTCGAGCCGAAGCATCTCCCTCCAAGGCCTCATACTTCTTCACAACATCTTGGAGCTCTTGCTGAACCTCGTTCAGCCTGGCCTTTAGCTTCTTGCGAGCGGCCTACTCCTTGACAGCTTTGCCCTCGGCTTCGGCTAGGGCCTTTTTAAGGGCATCCACATCTGTCGTCGCTCCTACACATATCATGACACTACAGTCAGTATACATCATTTATTCTTTCCAAATACACAGCGAGTCAATACATACCTTGCTGGTCTTCCAGCTGCTTCCTCGCCTAGCCGAGCTCCTCATCGGCCCGCTCCAGTCTTGTTGGGGATATTACTACTGGACGTAAACCGGCCAAGAGTAGTCGGATTAGCTTTATGAAGATTGGAAGCCCATGAAGACATAAGAATGATAGTGCTTTATGAAGGCCCAAGGCCCAGAGGCGAGTTAAGGCCTGTAGATGTAAACCGACTTAATTGTGTAAACTTGCTTTGTAAGATAGGAAGTGTAGAGACCGAACCGGACACGTTTATGATCCGGCTTCGAGACTCTGTAAACCGGCGGGCGTCAACCTGTGTATATAAAGGGACGACCCGGCAGCGGTTTAGAGGGACAGACAACAACTCGAGAGCCAGAACAAAGCAGATTCGCTCCCTGGCCTTCGTACCCTAGCAATACCAATCATAACTAAACGTAGGCTTTTACCTTCATCGAAGGGGCCGAACTAGTATAAAATCCTCGTGTCCCCTTGTCCGGTTTAACCCCTTTAAGCTAACCCGTTGCGATGGCTCCACAACTAAGTCCTTTCACAAGGACATCTGCCGTGACAAACCCACGACAGTTGGCGCCCACCATGGTGCTATCGCACGATGGTTTCGAGTTCTTGAAGGGCAGCTTTGATGGACTCAAGGGATACGCTGTGGGCCGGATGACGAAAAGTCGTCATGGCAAGCTCTACATCGACAACGCGGGATGGGGTCCCGAGGCCGATTCAATCAAATACGGGTACCGGGTCCCCTTTGGTGGGATTCACGTCTTCATCGGCAAGATTGGCGAACCGGCCCCTGAGCCGGACACCTGCACCAACATCATCGAGACGGCTCAACATGCAAGCCCTTATCCGGTTCAGCCCGTGATGAAGCATGTTTTCGTAGGTGTCATCCATGGAGCAGAATACGAGGACGGACCGGCATCCGATGGAGAAACCATTGTCTGTTTCGATGATGAGTCTTCTGGAGAGACCGAATCGCTCTATCAGTTGCAGGATGGCCGGATTAGTGGAGGATCCAAGGGCAACAGTATTCCGGACTCCCCTGATCTGCCAAACCGGGCCGTTATCTTCATGGCCGGTACATAGTCGGCGCCTCACTCATCAACTGTCGTAGCAATACTCTCCGGTTCAACAACGGCCACGCCGGCGGGGGCAGGAAGCTTTGCACCGCCTCCGGCTCAAGTCCTGTCTGACTTGTTCGACGCTTTGGCAACAATGATGACCGCAGAGGTGGATGCAGCAGCCCGGGATCAGCACAACGCAGAGATTGCAAAGGTGAAGGATCAGATAGCTCGGACTAAAGCGGACCTAGCGGCAGAGAACGCTAGGATGGCTACAGAACGGGCCGAGTTGGAAGCTCAGGCCTACTGGATTAGGCTGGATCAGAACGCTTCCGAAGAAGTCATGAGAAGAAGGTACCGATCGCATCTCCCGTCGGGTTATGAGCCACGAAATCTCTTCAATACGCCAGGAGCAGGAACTAGTAACCAGCCAATATTAAACCGGATGGAGGCACCAGGAACAGGAGCACCGGTCCAGCTAGGCACGATGGATCCGCCTCGTCAGAATAACATTGTGCCACAATATGTTCCAACACCTCCCGGGCATTACTCCAACCCGTTGGACAACATTGTGGCCGCCGCTTCACGGTTAGAAGCCCTCCCAACCGACGGCGAGTCACCAGTTGCGGTTGAAGCACGACGAGCCAAAGATCTCCTTCAAACAGCTCTAAACCAGCAGCAGGCATATTCGCACAGTCGTGAGAGGATTCATTCCAACCCCCCGTCCAAGCCGGAGCTACAGCAGGCACGTTGAGGATGAACCGACTGTGTCAAGCAGTGCACGTCGCCGTAACTCGCCGCGAGGACACAACCCGGCAGGGGGAGGTGCCAATGCACAGGATGTGGTGGATCATGGTCGTGCACGTCGGGAGGCCGAGTTAGCAGCTCTGCACAGAGCCCGTCAACCTACTCCAGTTCACCCCACCGCCTCAGTCGAACCGGGGGTGGTATTCAGTTCCTTAGGGGTGCCGTGCCTTACCCCCGCTTTGCATAATGTGAGACTGCCCAAGGATTTCAAAGGACCTCGTAAGGTACCCAATTATACCGCCGATCTGCAACCAGAGGTGTGGGTTGAAAGCTACGAGATGGCAATGGAGATGTTGGATGTGGATGAAGCAGTATGTGCTAAGTACTTCACCATGATGTTGGAAGGAACAGTTCGTACTTGGTTGAAGAGCTTACCCACTAACTCTATCGGATCATGGGCCTAATTGAAGCACCGGTTTATCCAGAACTTCAAAGATACTTGTAAGCAGCCCATGTCAATTGTGGATCTGGCCGCTTGTGTCCAAGAGGAGGGAGATTCCACGACCCATTGGGTAAAGTGGGTCTCGGCAATTTTGCATTCATCGGATCGTATCAATGCAGACACCGCAGTACTAACATTGGAGGGCAATTACCGTTTTTGCCGGTCAAACAGAAGTTAGGAAGGCTCAAACGTCACTGCAATGATATGTCCACGCTTATGGCCGCTTTGGTTAAATACGCTGATTCGGATATTACCAACGACCCTGACTCAGAGGAGGACAAACTGGGGAAGGGGAAAAAGAATGGCAACACCAAGGGGCAATAGCATAATCCGGCCAGCCATGGCAACAATGGTAAGCGCAAGGCCGACAACAGTTTGGACTTTGTGGCTAACACCAACGCGCAGGAGAATGGTCAGCGTCGTAAGGGTAAGCAGCCCCAGAGAGGCAGCGGTGCAGGCCCTAATTTGGAGCGCCTGTTAAATCAACCATGTCCAAAGCATGGATCCAAAGAGAAGCCAACATCGCATCTTTGGAAGGATTGCTATATCATGCGGGATTTTAAGAACTCCAATATGTTTCAGTATGACAATGGCCCGCCCGGTGGTTCAGGACATGGTTTCCACGGGCCGGCTTACGGAGGTGGCAGTTCCGGTTCAGGATTTCAGGGCAATCAAACTGGATACAACAATCAAGGGAATCAGGACAACTAGGGAGGTTACAACCATCAGGGAAGCCAGCAGCAGCAGCAGTCGGGTTATCAGAGCAATCCTAAGCAGTTAAATAGTGGGCAGTATCATGTCTTCACCACTAGCTTGTGTAAGCGTGATCAGAAGCTTCACAAGAGGGCAGTAAACTCTGTTGAACCGGCGGTGCCTCAGTATTTGCGCTGGTCCGAGCAGCCCATTTTGTGGAGTAGAG
>NC_041388.1:290018587-290059630 GCF_002162155.2 Triticum dicoccoides
CAATCCGGGTCATCTGGCTTTAGTGGTGGCCCCTCAAGTTGGGGGATACAAGTTCACTAAGGTACTCATGGACGGGGGAAGTAGTATCAACATTCTATATTATGATACATTCCGCCGTATGGGGTTGACAGATAAGAATCTTAAACCGTCAAACACTGTTTTTCATGGTGTGGTGCCTGGTAAGTCTGCATATCCAGTGGGCAAGATAGCCATAGAGGTGGCTTTTGGAGATGATCATGATTCAAGATCAAAAACATTGACTTTTGAGGTGGTGAAAATCAAAAGTCCGTATCACGCTTTGTTTGGGCGGCCGGCTTACGCTAAGTTCATGGCAAGGTCGTGTTATGTTTATTTGCAGCTTAAAATGCCAGGTCATAAGGGGACCATCACAGTACATGGGAGCAGGAAGATCGCTTTGGAATGTGAGGAAGGTGATGCGGCTTATGCTGAGTCGGTTTGCGCCACGGAGGAGCTGAAGTTTTATAAGGACCAACTTGATCCAGCAGATATGACTTCTTTGAAAAAGCCAACTACGAAACACGATCCAGCGTTAAAGTTTAAATTGACCACAGATACTAAGATGGTTGATTTCGTTCCTGGCGATTCATCCAAACAGTTTAGTATCAGTGCTAACCTGGATCCCAAATAGGAAAGCGCGCTCATCGAGTTCATCCGTGAGGACCGGGAGATCTTTGCATGGAAACCTTCTGACATGCTAGGTGTACCAAGGGAACTCGCTGAGCACACACTTAACATTGATCCTAAGTTTAAACCGGTCCGGCAGTTTCTCCGCCACTTCAATGAAGAAAGGCGCAAGGCTATCGGTGAAGAGGTAGCTCGGTTGTTGGCCGCAGGGTTTATCGTGGAGGTCTTTCACCCAGAGTGGTTGGCTAATCCGGTGCTGGTTCTTAAGAAAAACGGCACTTGGCATATGTGTGTAGATTACACAGACTTGAATAAAGCTTGTCCTGCAGACCCCTTTGCCCTCCCTCGTATTGATCAGATCATTGATGCTACGGCGGGTTGTGACCGTTTGTGTTTTCTGGATGCTTACTCTGGTTATCATCAGATCAAAATGGCAGTTAAGGACCAGGAGAAGTCAGCTTTCATCACTCCCTTTGGAGCCTTCTGCTATGTCTCCATGCCCTTTGTTCTTAAGAGTGCCCAGGCGACTTATCAACGTTGTGTTCAAAATTGTCTTCATAAGCAAATTGGGCATAATGTTCATGCATATGTGGATGATATTGTGATCAAATCCAGAAAGGAGGAAACATTGATAGATGATTTGAGAGAAACCTTTGACAACCTCCGGGTTTACAAGATGATGCTCGATCCAGAAAAGTGTGTCTTTGGTGTCCCGGCAGGCAAACTCTTGGGATTTCTGGTATCGAACAGAGGTATTGAGGCTAATCCGAAAAAATCTCAGCAATCACATCTTTGGCCAAACCGACGTGTATCAATCACGTTCAACAATTGGCTGGCCGGATTGCGGCTTTGAGCCGGTTTATCAGTCGTCTTGGGGAGAAGGCTATTCCTTTATATTAGATGCTGAAGAAAACAGATGATTTTGTCTGGAGCGAGGCGGCTGATAAAGCGTTTGAAGGTCTGAAGAGGCAGCTAGTTGAACCGCATGTGCTTGCAGCCCCGATCGATAAAGAGCCGTTATTGCTACATGTGGCTGCTAATGCCTGAGCTGTTAGCGTGGCTATTGTGGTGGAGCACAAGGAAGTTGGAAAGGAGTATCCGGTTCAACGGCCGGTTTATTATATCAGTGAGGTGCTCATTGAATCAAAGCAGAGGTATCCACATTGGCAAAAGCTGGTATATGGAGTATTTATGGCAAGCCAGAAGCTTAAACATTATTTCCAGGGCCATCCTATCACAGTGGTCAGTTCAGCCCCTGTGGGAGATATTGTTCAAAACAGAGAAGCAACTGGCCGGATTGCCAAGTGGGCTATTGAGCTTGGACCTCACGGGCTCAAATATATACCTCGCACAGCGATCAAATCCCAAGCACTTATGGATTTCATTAATGATTCGACAGAGTTGCAGGCACCAAAGGAAAAGCCAAATAATACATACTGGACTTTTCACTTTGATGGATCCAGACAGTTGGAGGGCTCGGGGGCTGGAGTCATACTAACTTCCCCAAGAGGTGACAAGTTTGTTATGTCCTCCGTTTAATGTTCCCTTGTACTAACAATGTAGCTGAGTATTGTCGGATTTCGGGTTCTGGCAGACCCTTGAGGTTCGAACACTAGGGTGCGCGCAGAGATCTCTCCCCTACCGATCTACGTCCGATCCTCTCGTGCGAACTAAGATGAAAATGATGAACAACACAAGAGACACGAGGTTTATACTGGTTTGGGCCATCGTTCTGGTGTAATACCTACTCCAGTGTGGTGGTGGTGGATTGCCTCTTGGGCTGACGATGAACAATACAGGGAAAGAACAGCCTCACGAGGGGTGTTCTTGAGCTGGTGCGGTGTGTTCTACCTAGTCTCTACTGGGTTTCTCCTCTCTTTCCTTTTCTTTCCCCCTCTCTCCCTTCTTTGTGGAGGCTAGCTCTATTTATAGAGGCCCTGGGCCTCTCCCCGAATAATTGAGCGGGAAGGGCGCCAACAATTGGCCATTTTAAAGGGGAACATCTAGTACAAGTTATCCTAACCAAAGGTGGTCTTCGGCTGCCAAAAGCACTGGTGATGACGCTGTCTTGGGCTCCACGGTGACCTCCGTCCGGCCGTCCGGCTGGTCTTGGTCTCGTTGCACCGGAATGGTAACCTTTGCCCAATGCCTTGGCCTGTGCTTTCCCCCTTTGCACCAAAGGGGAAACAAGGACCCTACGCAAGCTGGCGCCCGCCTGGCCTTGATCGTCATGGCTTGCGTCATGGGATCCTCGTGAGGTACCCTTGCATTGATCTCTCCGCCTCCTCACGAGCCTACCTGATGAGGCCGCTCTTGAGGAAGCTTCCCGTCGTCCGCCCCGCGAGGCTTGGCCCCTCGCGAGGATCTTGAGCTTGGGCCGATGAAGACGTGTTGTGCTGGGCCCCCACCTGAGCCACGCCGCAGGCCGCAGACAGGCAAGTCTGGGGACCCCCGTTCCCAGAACGCCGACAGTAGCCCCCGGGCCCAAGGTGCACGCGGGCTTGGCTTAGCAGAGAAGCGAAGGGGCAAGCACGAAGCGCCGCTGACCCTAACAGCCTGCGGCCTTGGGCGCCGTGTGGCGGTTGATTGGGCGTGGGCGTCTGCGCTTCCCCATGACGCATCGGCGACTGCACGGCTCGACAAGTCCCTACATGCAGAGATATGGGTCATGATTACCTGAGGTCGTGGTGCTCGGCGGTTGGCCTTCCCCGGCTATAAGTACAGGGCTGCGTGAGCTTCTTCAGTTCACCCCTTTATGCTACTCCCTTCTTCTTCTTGGCCACTCGCCGTTCTCATGGCTCCGGAGAGATTCTCGGCCGCAGAGAAGGGAAAAGCCCGCCAGGCAGTGCCCGACTCCCTCCCGGCCAAGCGCGGTCGGGGTCGTCCTCGCAAGCATCCCGCGGTCCCCGCAGCGGCTTCCCGCGGCCACGGAGGCGGCTCCCTGCACGGTGGTGAGCGCTCGGTTGCCGAGGGGAGGCATGTCGTGACTGCGCGGCCCCCCAGGCCGCGCTTTCACTCGGTGGAGGTGCCGCCGGAGTTCGTCGTGTGGTCGGCGGACCCGACCAGCGCCTGGCTCCAGCTCCCCCGCTTCTTTGTAGGTGAACTGCCGGCCAACGCCCGGTGCGGCTTCTGGCTCCAGGCGGATGGTTGCTGCAGCAGGGCCTTCTGGGCTTCACTGGAGGTCTCCGCTTCCGGAAATGGGGCCCTGACTCGCGGCTGGCAAACGTTTGCCCACGCGCGCGGCCTGAGTCAGTGGTGCACCCTGCACTTCAAGTTCGATGGCGATGCCACCCTCTACATGAGGGTGTTTGGGGAAGATGGTCGTTGTGCTGGGTGTTGCCCCAAAGACGGTGACCGCGGCCGCCTGCCCAGCCCCGGCACCGACCAGGATGAAGACAGCGCCAGGCGTGCCGGCGGCGGTGCTCGGGGCTCGCCAAGCTTCGGCGACTCTTCCTCAGGCAGCAGCTCCTCCAGCGGTGGCCGCGACCAGCCCCCGCGCCGTCGCGCCCGCCTGGGTGAAGGCAGCAGGTCCACCCACCGCCGCGCCCTGGTGAAGCGAGAGGAGGCGTCTGCCTGAGCCCCAGGAGCAGCTCGAGCTTTTGCTGTAGGTTGGTGTTGGACAGGTCATGTCCATTTTGTTTCCTTCCTTTTCTGCGTAAGAAGAAGGTAGTACAGGGCCCCGTGGGGGCGTGTTAGAACTGTTGCTGTCAAGTGTCACGTTGCTTTTGCCATTTCTGTGCTATGTTTCCGTGCTGCGTGTCCATGTGCGGGAGTCATTTGAGCTTGGTGGAGCTTGACGCGACCCTCGCCTCCCGAGGCTGAGGCCTCACCATGTGCTTCATGCCCTGCAAGGATTAGTTAGAGGGGTAACCTTTGGTCCCGGCAGCGGGGGCGATCAGCCTAGGTCCTGCGTTCGTGTGGTGATGCCGGTGAGGCATGGACGGGGAGGGGTGCTCCCGCAGAGGAATCAGACAGGAAAGCTCTAGACGATCGGGGCAGAAGACGCTCACGAGGGCGCTCGCGAACATCCCTCGCGAGACTTGTGCGAGAGAAAACGAGGCAAGCGAGTAAAAAAGACAGAGAGTCACAAGCCAGGAATGCCAACAACTCCAATAAGACTTCAAACAGGGATAAACAAGCCAACTGCATTACCTTGGGGATCTTGAGGCGAGTGTAGTTGAAGCGCTGGATGTACTTATGCAGGGTTTCTCCTGACTGTTGCTTGATACGGCGCAGGTCACTCACGGCCGGGGGCCGGTCGCGAGTGCCCTGGAAGTTGGCGATGCAGCGGGTGCGCATCTTGCTCCAGGAGGAGATCGTGACGGGAGCCAGGTTCAGGAGCCAGGTGCGGGCGCCGTCCTTGAGCGCCATGGGGAACCAATTCTCCATGACCTTCTCGTCTCCGTTGGCGGCTACGATGCCTAGCTCGTAGAGCTGCAGGAACTCCACGGGGTCCGCTGTGCCATCGTAGCGGGGAGGGAGGTCAGGCTTGAACTTGCCTGGCCATGTGACGCCGCGCAGCTCGGGGGTGAAGGCGAGGCAGCCCGCCGTGGCCACCGGCGCCCTTTGCTAGTGCTGGACTCGTTCTTGCGGGTCACCATGCGCCGCCATTGGGAGCAGTGCGGGGGCTTGTCGTGGAGGCGCTGGGGCGCGATCTTGGCGTGCCAGCGCTGGGAGTGCGCGAGCACCTTCCCGGGGACGTGGGATCTCTTGGCAGCTCCCTTCTTGCTGCGCAGGCACCGGACATGGAGGGTCTCGCCCCGGGGCTGCGCGCCTTGGAGCCAAGGCACCTTCTTGGGGAGGATGCGGTGGAGGCGCCTCCTGATCCTCGCTTCCTGCGTGGGATGGAGGGTGAGGCAGCGAGAGGGACCGCAAGGGGGAGCCCCCTGGGGCACTGATGAGCTCAGTGATGCGGGCGAGCCAGTCTTCGTAGAGGTCGTCGACGGGGCGATAGTGCAGGAGCTCCCACGCCAAGAGCAGTGAGGCGTGCGCATCCATGGGTGCGCGACGGGCGTGGGACGACGAGCCAGCTGGAGTCAGCGACGGGGTGGCGGTGCGGCCATCCCGCCGCACCGAAGGATGCTGGGACGAGGCCTGCTACTCGTTCCCCGCCGGGCCGGTGGCGGCGTTGGCGGTGGGCGGCAGGGAACGATGAGGGGGGCCGTCGACGGGCGCCGCCCGGGCGACGTGAGTGGCGCGAGCAGCCCGGCGCTCGACGCGAGCCCGACGAGAGTCAGCCATGGACACGACGGAAGATCACACGCGAACAGCGGAAGAAAGATTTCGGCGCACCCCTACCTGGTGCGCCAAATGTCGGATTTCGGGTTCCGGCAGACCCTTGAGGTTCGAACACTGGGGTGCGGCCGGAGATCTCTCCCCTACCAATCTACGTCTGATCCTCTCATGCGAACTAAGATGAAAATGATGAACAACACAAGAGACACGATGTTTATACTGGTTCGGGCCACCATTGTGGTGTAATAACCTACTCTAGTGTGGTGGTGGTGGATTGCCTCTTGGGCTGACGATGAACAATACAGGGAAAGAACAGCCTCACGAGGGGTGTTCTTGAGCTGGTGCGGTGTGTTCTACCTAGTCTCTACTGGGTTTCTCCTCTCTTTCCTTTTCTTTCCCCCTCTCTCCCTTCTTTGTGGAGGCTAGCTCTATTTATAGAGGCCCTGGGCCTCTCCCCGAATAATTGAGCGTGAAGGGCGCCAACAATTGGCCATTTTGAAGGGGAACAACTAGTACAAGTTATCCTGACCAAAGGTGGTCTTCGGCTGCCAAAAGCACTGGTGATGACGCCGTCTTGGGCTCCACGGTGACCTCCGTCCGGCCGTCCGGCTGGTCTTGGTCTCGTTGCACCGGAATGGTAACCTTTGCCCGATGTCTTGGCCTGTGCTTGCCCCCTTTGCACCAAAGGGGAAACAAGGACCCTGCGCAGGTTGGCACCCGCCTGGCGCCCATCTGGCCTTGATCGTCATGGCTTGCGTCATGGGATCCTCGCGAGGTACCCTTGCATTGATCTCTCCGCCTCCTCGCGAGCCTGCCTGATGAGGCCGCTCTTGAAGAAGCTTCCTGTCGTCCTCCCCGCGAGGCTTGGCCCCTCGCGAGGGTCTTGAGCTTGGGCTGATGAAGACGTGTCGTGTTGGGTCCCCACCCGAGCCACGCCGCAAGCCGCAGGCAGGCAAGCCTGGGGACCCTCGTTCCCAGAACGCTGACAAGTATGAGGCCTTTCTCCATGGTCTTTGGATGGCTAAGGAGATGAACTTAAGCCGGGTCAAGTGCTTTGGGGATTCAGATCTGGTGGCTCAACAGGTGTCTGGCACTTGGGATTCTAAAGACCCCCTCATGGCTGCATATCGGCGAGAGGTGGACACGGTGGCTGGTCACTTCAAGGGTTATCAGGTGGACCATATAGACCGGCGCAAGAACGAAGCGGCGGACGCTTTAAGTCGCCTTGGTTCTCAGCGTAAACCGGTTCCACAAAATGTCTTTCTTGACGTGTTGCATAATCCGTCAGTCAAAGTACCAACAGAGGAAGAGTTGGCTATTCCTGATCCGGAGGCTCAATTGGTGGCAGCTTTGCATGTCATACCGGATTGGACAATCCCATATCTAGCTTACATGAACCGGCGCGAGTTACCGGAGGATGAAACCTCGGCCCGACAGGTAATCCGGCGTTCCAAGTCCATGACCATAATCAACGGGGAGTTACATCATTACAGCGTGTCAGGAGAAATTCAACGTTGTGTCTCTCCTCAAGAGGGTTGTGAGATTTTGCGCGAAATCCATGAAGGGGATGGTGGTCACCACGCTGTTTCAAAGTCTTTGGTTGCTAAAGCTTTTCTCCATGGTTTTTACTGGTTAACAGCACATGCTGATGCGGAGGATTTAGTCAAGAGATGTGATGGTTGTCAAAAATTCGCACGCTGTGCTCACATTCCGGCTCAGGAGTTGCGGATGATTCCAATAACTTGGCCGTTTGCGACTTGGGGGCTTGATATGGTTGGACCCTTCAAGTGATCCAAGGACAAAAAGACCCACTTGTTAGTGGCAGTTGATAAATTAACCAAATGGGTGGAAGCAGAGCCAGTCAGTAAGTGTGATGCGGCCACGGCGGTTCAATTCATCAAAAAGGTGATATTCCGGTTTGGCTTTCCACACAGTATTATAACTGATAATGGTACTAATCTGTCAAAAGGAGAGATGGAGGAATTTTGCCAACGTGTGCACATCCGGTTGATATAGCATCAGTGGCTCACCCCCAGTCTAATGGTCAAGCGGAAAGGGCAAATCAAGAAATTTTACGAGGTATCAAACCCCGGCTTATGGTTCCGTTGAAATGGACACCAGGTTGTTGGGTTGAGGAGTTACCTTATGTGTTATGGAGCATTAACACCACACCCAACAGGTCTACGGGGTACACACCTTTCTTCATGGTCCATGGAGCAGAGGCAGTTCTTCCTAGTGACATCCGTCACGACTCGCCCCGTGTGACAGCTTATGTTGAAACTGATAATGAGAAGGCACGTCAAGATTCCCTGGACCTGTTAGATGAAGAGCGTGATCTTGTAGCAGCACGTTCGGCGATTTATCAACAAGATATCCGATGTTATCACAGCCGCCGGGTTAAGACCAGAACCTTTCAAGAGGGCGATTTGGTGCTCCGGCTCATCCAGGATCAGACTGATATGCACAAGTTATCCCCACCTTGGGAAGGACCTTTTGTGGTCAGCAAGAATCTGCACAACGGGTCATACTACCTCATTGATGTTCGAGAGCACAAAGACTCACGTAAATCGGAGGAGGAGACCAAGCGGCCGTGGAATATAGCTCTTCTTTGGCCTTACTATACTTGATTCGTAGGCTCTTCATATGTACATATTTTTGACAATGTATATATTATATAATAAACCGGAGCCCCGAATAAAGCGGGGTCTCTGTTCTTTTTTACATCATGTGTGTGCTTACAAGAATTTCTACCGATAAGTCCGTGTTTTGGTTAAACTGGTCTCTGCAGCCGTATGGTAACAAAGAAAATCACTAGGGGGCTTGGTCATATCTGAACCATAGCTACACCTCTTGATTGGTTTAAAAACCAGAAAGGAATTTCACTAGGGGGCTTGGTTGTTATCACACCATAGCTACACCTCTTGATGGGCTTTAAAGCCACAAAGGAAGTTATGTGGAGCCAAAGAGAGAGTTGCACAAAGCACAAACTCAAACATGGGCACACACTGAGCACAGCTCACAAAGTTACTTGGGGGCTCTTTGTGCAAAACAACAAAGAGTTTGAAAGGACCCTTGTAATTGGCTATCAAGCCACGGCTTGGAAGCCTGGTGTATTCACCTAAAACCCCGGGTTAACCTGCCTTCATCAAGTAAGCCACTCCTGTCCAGGTAATCCTGGTATGACCTGCCGAATGTTTGACAAGTCAATCTTCTACAGACCCTGAACTTGTCAAAGTTAAAACAACGATTGGTTAATTGGAGGCCCATCTTAAAAGGCTTTGTTAAATGGTTTAACTCAGTGGCCTGGCAGCCCATGAAAAGCCTCTATTTGGAGCCTGGCAGCTCGTAAAATGCCTCGCGTATTTCTTTTTTGAGTCCTATTTGCTAAGTTTTAGCCTTTATTGTGGTTCATAATATGTTCTGATAAACCGGTGTCCTTGGCCCGGTTTGGCTTTCAACTACAAGTTGTCAGTACATGATCAGTTACAAACCGGCGTTCATTACCTCGGTTTGGTTTCACTAAATCGCTAGTGCTATAAAGAAAACCCGGTGGTTATTACATCCCGGTATGGTTTATTATCATAATCCGGCAAAATAAGGACAGAGTTATCAACGCTCCGGATTGGTGTTGACACCTTTACCATACAAGCAGTTGCTCAACCAACGAGTGGGAAACCGCTAGGATACTTTCAAGTTCTTGTATTCAGGAACACAACTCATCATGGGATATGCATAAATAGATCCCAAAAAGTGGAACAAATTTTCACGAAGTATCACAAAACATGCTCGATGGCATGACAGATAAAGGAGTTTTTGCTATCCTATTACAAGAAGCTTCAAAGCGGCTCCAAGTGCATAATTGTTTTTTGGCATTGGCATACAATATCTGGTAAACCGGCTGCCGGTTTAAGACGCTTCGTCTGGACGGTTTGACGGTTGAGGGTCAGTTGGTGCGTTCACTTCTTCTTCATCCCTCCCCAGACGCTGGAAATCAACCGTCGACCAATCGATTCCAGATAAAGCCTGAAACACGACTTCTTCATGGATAAGGTTGGAGGGGTTAATATCAGGAGCGTAGGTATACTTACGGATTGGAGGCACAAGTTCTTCGACTTCATGAATTTCGGCAGGCTGTCTCTTCCCTTCAGCGTCATAAGCCGGTTGGAAATGAGACAAGTCTGTGTCCTCTGCCGGTTTGCTGGCTATTGGCCGCATTTCTTTGGTCAACCTTCGGAGGTCTTCATTGTCGAAGTTTGAACTGTCCTCCTTCATGCCTGGATATCCTTTAATGATGTCCTCCGCTTCAAGATCTGGAATCCATGCCTTGGCTCGGATCAGTGCGGTTAATGCTCATGCTCTTGCAGCTGCCTTCTTCAGTTCGGCAATCCGGGTTGGTAACATGGCCAGCTTCTCAAGAGTTTCCTTTATCAATGATGGCGCCAGTTTATTGTATGCCGCCGTGCAAATAGCCCTTGGGACCCAGAGTACAGCTGTTCAATCAAGGTATACGCCGCTTTAAGTTTCATCTGCATATCTGTGCCGAGATGAGCAATACGAGTGCCTGTCACGGTTTAAAGTCAGCATTCTGGTCAATGTTAAGGTTCCATGAATTGGACAAACTACATAAGGAGATACTTACCAAAGACAGTAGAAGTCTTGGCGTTGATTTGCCGTTTCAAGCCAGCTAGTTCATCTACAATTGGTTTCAGGGCTGCTTCGGCATCCTCGGCCCTTTTGGTTAAACTGGGTTTTTCAGTTTCCCAGTCAGCACGATCTTTGTTAAAAGACTCTTTCAGCTTTTCCATCGCGGCCAGTGCTTTGGTCAGCTCCTCTTTGGGTTTCTCAGCTTCAGCTTGTTGGGACTTCACGTTTTCTTGCAAATCAGCAGTTCATGCATCTCTATTGCTTAGTTCGGCCTACAACAGTGAAGAAATGTCAAACAACAGGATATATATATATTCTAAGTACAAAGCGTATAACAAGTTATGCACTTAGTACTTTGGGGCTAATGCCTATTTGCTCTGATTCACTACATTTTTTATAAGTCCCCGGAACAATGCAAGCATTATCCTTGACACTTGGGGGCTAATGTACATCTGTTCAAAATGGACGCATCGATTCAAACCCGGATTACCTTGCGAAGCTAAACCGGCCTTTGGGGGCTACGCTAAGGAAAGCTATATAATTACATTGGTAAAGTATAAGTCTTGGTTTTTACTAAGGACCTGACATTTTGAGGTTCATACAAAGAGGGATTTAAAAGTGTTACAAAGACCCGGTTTATGGTTAACATCATAAAACGGCCCTTGGGGGCTACTTGGGCTAGCATTTCAACTTTGGAATCAAGAAATAAAGGGAGATGAAAATACCTCATAGCGTTCCTTCATCAAATTCACCAAACCGGCTTCATAGTCACGGTTTGAGTGCAGACGGTTTAAGAAACCGGAGTGAAGCTCTTCAGCGTGGAGATGGGCATAACTTGATAAATCAGTACTCCATTTGCCTTTTTCCCTAGCAGCACGCTCTTCTTTGGCACTATGTTGAGCCAAGATTACGGGATGGCCAGGAGAGCTGTGGCCCATTCCAGTAACGATAACATCATCTCCTTAGCCTTCAGTGGTTTTGGCGGGTGATGACGGTGTCTCAGTATCTTTCACCGGACTAGCCCGGTTTGGAGCTGTTGGTTCAGTGTCAGGCACGTCAAGATCAGCTTCTAGTGGTTCATCAGTATCCCAATCTTGAAGGGGCGGTTCATCAGAGGCGGCTTCAGGATGAGGACCTTCCGGTTCACGGGTTTGGTCCGGTTCACCTCTTTGTTCTTCTTCAAAAACTACCTGGTCTTCTGGCGGATTGTTGACCCGAGCTTTCTTGCTGGGTCTGGCTTTGGCTCTGCAAATAAAATAAAAGAGGGTTAGCATCTCATTCAAGATTTATAATGCATTGAAAGAAAGGGTTTGAAAACTTACCCAGACATAGTTTTTAGAGGAGGGAGTTGGGTTGCTGTCGACTCGCCAGAGGATGAGGGAGGTGTCACCTGATAATTTGAATCGGACGGATTAAGAGGTTGTCTGAAATAACCCGCCTTGGGATAAGAATTGTCAGAAGTGGGAGAGACCTCAGACCGGTGCTTCCGAATCAGGGTATCAGGTAAACCGGCCGAAGTGACCTGTTGGCCACTGTGTCGGGTTGTCCGGTGAGCTTCATGCCGCTGCGTCTTCAAAATAAATGTTGGATCCAAGTAAGCAAGAGGATGAGAAAAGCTTACTTTCCGGACTGCTTGACGGGTTTTTTGTGTTGGCATAGAGTCTGAACCGGAGGAAAAGGTAATTACCTCTGCATCATCAGCTTGGCTGCCTTCTACATCCTCCTGATAAAGATCATTGTTAATGAGGTGCATGAAAAGGGAGCCAAGTGAGTCAAGTTCTACCTCAACTTCCGGATCATCAGCATCTTCATCAAGTTCCATGTTGATCCGGTCAGCCGTTTTCCGCTTTGAGGTTCGCTTGACGGCTTCGGTTTTGGGACGGGATGGTTTGACCGCTTTATCCCCGGTTGGCTTAATCGCTTTATCCACGGATTTCCGTTTCTAGAAGGGATCATCACCCTATTCATACATAAACAGAAGAAGGATCACAAATTCAACAAATTAAAGATAGCAAAAATGAAAAGAAAGTATGGTGCTTACAGCAGGCGGTTTGTTCTTAGTATAGAAGGGGTTCAAGCCGGTTTGACGATGGACTGATTTTGATTCATTTAAAATTTTCTTTACGCCTTCAGTGACCTCTTCATCGGTCACCTGAATGTTGATATGGCGTTGGGGGTCTTCAACATCACCGGTGTACTCACACATTAAACCGGGGCGGCGGCTTAGCGGCAGGACGCTCCAAGATATCCAACAGCACACGAAATCAACGCATGTTAAACCGTTGGCCATAAAGGCCTGGAGCTTGGCGATTTGAGGGGCATATTTGGCCCGTTCTGCAGAACTTAAGCGTTGCGGCATTGGATGGGTGTTGGAAAACCGGTGATCACGATAACCTGGAAGGGGATTCTCATCTTCAGGAGAAGTATCTCTGCAGTAAAACCAAGTTTGGTTCCATTCCTTAGGGTGGCTGTGTAGTTTGGCATGAGGGAATTCAACTTCCTTTCGCTTTTGAATCGAGACACCACCAAGTTCAGTATTGGGGCCATTTACAAACTCTATACGCCGGTTCAGATGAAAAAAGTCCCGGAACAGCTCAGCAGTGGGCTCTTCTTGCAAGTACGCTTCATAGAAAACTTGGAAATTGCATATATTGGACACCGAGTTGAGTCCAATATCTTGAGGATGGAGTTGGGAACTGGCAAGAACATCCCGGAAAAACTTTGACCCTGGCGGTTTGAAGCCACGGCCTATGTGGTCGACGAAGATCACTACCTCACCCTGCCTCGGGGTAGGAGGATTCTCTATTCCTAGAACTCGCCACCGGATCTCCATCTTCTTTGGCAAGGTGCCGATAGTAACCATTTCGTTCAATTGATCTTTGGTGATCCGGGAGGGAGCCCAGTTGCAAGCGGCAAATTGTTTGGCCATCGTGAAACGAAAAGCTGAAACGAAAATGCCGGTTTACGAGTCAATCATGGAGGAGCGCAAGATGCAATAGAATAAACATATACCGGTATGTGAAATTGTGTAAACCGGAGACTAATATAATAGTGAATGATAAGGTCATATAAAGGGCATACATGTGTTGTTAAACCGGACTATTACCATCAACATGCAGAAGGTTTACCGGTTTACTAGGGGACTAATGGTATGAGATAGATTGTTTTCACAAAGTTAAACCAACTAGATGGTAAAGAGGATACAGATCTAAGGCGAAGAGGGTTAAGTAAGGTAAAAACAGGTTCCATAGGATTACAGGGGCATTTTGGATCTACCACAAGTCAGGAAAAGAAAAAGATTTAGACCTAAAAGAAAAAAAGGTTGGTCCCGAAACAGTTCATAAAGGACTAGATATGTTTTTTGTGCATAAGGGTTTGTGGTGGTAACAGAAGGTTAGCCATGGCATGGGATACGTCAAGTGTGAAGTGTCCATCTATAGACTAAGGAGGAACAGGGAAGAACAGCACTGAAGCCTCGATGAACTTCAAAGAACTGTGAAACCCTAATGGATCTAGAAAGGAAGGAGGAAATAACATGCTGCGGCCGCGGAAGCAGCGGAGGTGTGCTGCGGAGCTCTGGTACGAACAGGTTGATGCGGCGGCCAATGGTGAGGCAGAGGCGAGGCTCGACGATGGCGGCGGCGCTCAGGTACGGAGGCGTCGCGAGGAAGAAGAAGGGATGAAGGGGTAACGGAAAGAAAAGAAAGGGGTCCTCTGCCCCTATTTATAAGGCGAAGCAATAAAACAGCAAGTGCGGGAATCGAGGAGCTCGAAAATGGATAATTAATAATGGTGTCGCCTCGATGACCGGATATGCATTAATGAAGGTAATCCTCAGCTTCAACGAATAGATGACGCCAGGGCGGTTTGTTACGGTCCTGGAGCATGACATCACGGCGGTTTACAAGATCAAAGTGAAAATGCAAAGGAGGAATTTTTCTAAGTGATGAAGATTGACATGAACCAGTTCAAACCAATCTGGGGCCTAATGTTGGGGATATTACTACTGGACATAAACCGGCCAGGAGTAGCCGGATTAGCGTTATGAAGATTGGAAGCCCATGAAGACGTAAGAATGATAGTGCTTTACTAAGGCCCAAGGCCCAGAGGCGAGTTAAGGCATGTAGATGTAAACCGACTTAATTGTGTAAACTTGATTTGTAAGATAGGAAGTGTAGAGACCGAACCGGACACGTTTATGATCCGGCTTCGAGACTCTGTAAACCGGCGGGCGTCAACCTGTGTATATAAAGGGACGACCCGGCAGCGGTTTAGAGGGACAGACAACAACTCAAGAGCCAGAACAAAGCGGATTCGCTCCCTGGCCTTCGTACCCTAGCAATACCAATCATAACTAGACGTAGGATTTTACCTTCATCGAAGGGGCCAAACTAGTATAAAATCCTCGTGTCCCCTTGTCCGGTTTAACCCCTTTAAGCTAACCCGTTGCAATGGCTCCACGACTAAGTCCTTTCACAAGGACATCTGCCGTGACAAACCCACGACAAGCCTCTACTTTAGTCCGGAGACTTCGGCAGTGTGAGCGGTCGCGGCCAGCGGTGATGCCTGCTCATTCACATCAAACACAGTTTGGTTAGTTTCCTGTGAAATTTAGTTGATCCTCTGTCCGGCTTTTCTTTCCGAACACCGGACAGTGTCTCAGGGGCTATTGTCTATATTGGGATTTTCTCGATTAATGCCACTTACCTCAAAACCTGTCAGCAGGCCGCTGCAGGCTTCGGTCAGTCCGCTCTTAATGGACTGAATCTTCTCAATCACCATACCCATAAGGATACTGTGTTCTTCCACAATGGAAGCGCCCCGTAGCGCTTCCAATAGCTTATCCGGCGCCTCTGGTTGGACAGAGGTCGCCGGCGGGATGGGCACACCTCCTTCTCTTGAAGGAGGCTGCTTGTCGGACTCCGAGGCCGTATGGGTCTCCAGATTCGTGCTCAGAGGGGGGCCGAATTGAGCACGGCCCCCATCATCAGTCTCCATGGGGGTCTGTTCCCCATGTGTCCGGCGGCCGAGGTGTCGCCCTCCGGCACCGCCATGATGGCCTCCTGAACCTCTCCCTGGCCTGGGAAGGTCTTTTGGGATAGCACTTCGTCGTATCCCTTGGCCTTGGGAGAGTAAGCGGCCGGTGGTGTCTCGTTGGCCATTTCCTTTGAGTCCAGCGAGCCTCTTGATGAGGATCGCTGGGAGCTGTCGTGGGCCGGACTGCAATAACATGATTAAACCATATAAATACCATAAGGTGGAAGGGCCGGATAAATGGACGTATACGAGTTCTTAGTACTCACGATGCGTCCAGGGGCTTGTTCCGGGGGCGTCGATCCGGACTGCTGTCGATGTCCCATGCGGAGCTGCCCACGAGAGGGCCTTTCCCCTTCTTGGGCACCTCCGCCTCTAGATTTGTGGAGGCTGCCCTCTTCTTCCTCCCCCCATTAGGGGGAGAGTCACTTTCCTCCTCCTCTTCATCGTCGTCGTCTTCGGCGGCGGAGGAGCGGGTCTTGTCTTCGGACGTCACGTCCGAAGCGCCCTTGCGACGGGGGCCACTCCGGACCCCCTTGGCCTTCCCCTTGGCCTTCTTCTCCGGTGCCTTGTAGGGCGCCGGTACCAGCATCTTCGCTAGACGCGGGATGACTGGTTCTTCAGGCAGTGGAGCCGGACACTGGATCCGCTTCGCCCTTTCCATCCAGTCCTGAAGAAGCAATGATAATAAAAGCTTAGATATCATCCTTGAAACAAGCAAGTAGAGGATGTGTTAGAAAACATACCTCGTTGGCGAGGTGATTAATGTCGTGCCCGCGGTACGAGTCTGTGGCTGGCGGTGTCTCATTTCCCTTGAAGAGTAACTTCCAGGCATCTTCGTGAGTAGTTTCGAAGAGCCTCTTCAGGGTGTGGTGCTTCTTCGGATTGAACTCCCATAAAGGGCGGCTTCGGCTTTGGCACGGGAGAATCCGGTGAACTAGCATCACCTGGATTACATCGACGAGCTTGATATCTTTATCCACCATGCTCTGAACGCGTGTCTGCAGCGCTATCAGCTCGTCTGACGAAGACCAATTCGGGCTCTTCTCAACCCAGGAGGTGGTCCGCATTGGAGCGCCGGCAGCTGTGGCCCAGTTGGCGCCGCGGGGTTCTGTGATGTAGAACCACTGTTCCTGCCATTCCTTGACAGTCTCCATGAAATTGCCTTTTGGCCAGGAGACATTGGTCAGCTTGCTCACCATGGCGCCTTCGCACTCCACATGATGGCCATCCACCACCTTCGGCTTCATGTTGAAGACCTTGAGCCACAGCCCGAAGTGGGGTTGGATGCGGAGGAAGGCCTCACACACGACGATGAATGCCGAGATGTTGAGGAAGGAGTTCGGAGATAGATCATGGAAGTCTATCCCATAATAGTACATCAGCCCGCGGACGAAAGGGTGGAGTGGAAACCCCAGCCTGCGAAGGAAATGAGGGATGAATACCACCCTCTCGTTGGGCTTTGGTGTGGCAACGACTTGCCCCTGGGCTGGAAGACGGTGGGCGATTTCCTTCGCCAGATACCCGGCCGCCCGAAGCTCGGTAATGTCCTTCTCCTTGACGGTGGAGGCCATCCACTTGCCTTGACCTCTGGATCCGGACATGGTTAAGTGCTTGCTCTAGTGGGAAAGAGGAGAACTTGGGTGCTAGAGCTCAAGAGTGGAAGGGCAGAGGAAGAAAGAAGGCGTGGGAGAAGAAGGGGAATCCTTATCCCCTTATAAAGGCAGTGAATATCGAACGCCTCCCCACTCACCCTAAAACTCGCCTATTCCCAAGGGCTGTGTAAACGGCATGGTTGGGTTACCCACGCCCGTATTGATGAGAATCCCGTGATAAGGGGGCACGATCTCTGCTTTGACAAGACGTGCCAATGGAAACCGCATCTCAAAACATGGAACGGCAGACAAAAACAGTTCGATATAATGGCCGGACAGACATGATGTCATCTTGTAAAAAGTTGTCAGCAGATGGGACTCGTGAAATATTATATTCTCTGTAGTTGTGTGGTACTTATGTTGCAGATCCGGACACCTTCGTTTTATCCAAAGACTATCTTGGAGTGTTCAGAAAGTGGAACCCGTCTTGCAATGCCGAAGACAATATGCGCGCCGGACACATCGTCATTGAAGCCTGGTTCAGGGGCTACTGAGGGAGTCCTGGACTAAGGGGTCCTTGGGTGTCCGGTCCATTGGATATGGGCCAGACTGATGGGCCGTGAAGATGCAACGACCGAAGACTCTAACCGTGTCCGGATGGGACTCTCCTTGGTGCGGAAGGCAAGCTTGGCGACTGACTATGAAGATTCCTTTCTCTATAACTGACCTTGTGTAACCCTAGATCCCTCCTGTGTCTATATAAACCAGAGGGCTAGGTATGTAGATAGCCCCCGAATAATCATAGTCAGGTTAGACCTTTAGGGTTTAGCCATTACGATATCATGGTAGATCAACTCTTGTAATATTCATATTCATCAAGATTAATCGAGCAAGAAGTAGGGTATTACCTCCATAGAGAGGGCCCGCACCTGGGTAAACATTGTGTCCCCCGTCTCCTATTACCATCGATCCTAGACGCACAGTTCGGGACCACCTACCCAAGATCCGCCGGTTTTGACACCGACACCCCTCCCAATTCAGATTGGGCTAGGAGGCGCGCCTCCCACCTTTTCCTTCCCTCTCCTTTTTTCCACTAAGGCCCAATAAGGCCCATATACTCCCCGGGGGGTGATACGTCTCCAACGTATCTATAATTTTTGATTGTTCCATGCTATTATATTATCTGTTTTGGATGTTTATGGGCTTTATCAGACACTTTTATATTATTTTTGGGACTAACCTATTAACCCAGAGCCCAGTGCCAGTTTCTGTTTTTTCCTTGTTTTAGAATATCACGGAAAAGGAAAATCAAACGGAGTCCAATTGACCTGAAACTTCACGGAAATTATTTTTGGATCAGAAGAAGCCCAGAAGACTTGGAGTGCATGCCAGGAAAGAAACAAGGGAGCCACGAGGTAGGGAGCGCGCCCACCCCCCTAGGGCGCACCCTCCACCCTCATGGGCCCCTCGTGGCTCCCCTGACGTACCTCTTCTTCCTATATATATCCATATACCCTAAAAACATCTGAGAGCACAACAGATCGGGAGTTCCACCGCTAGAAGCCTCCGTAGCCACCAAAAACCAATCTAGACCCGTTCTGGCACCCTGCCGGAGGGGGCAATCCCTCTCCAGTGGCCATCTTCATCATCCCGGTGCTCTCCATGATGAGGAGGGAGTAGTTCTCCCTCGGGGCTGAGGGTATGTACCAGTAGCTATGTGTTTGATCTTTCTCTCTCATGTTCTTGAGGTGATACGATCTTGATGTATCGCGAGCTTTGCTATTATAGTTGGATCTTGTGATGTTTTCTCCCCCCTCTACTCTCTTGTAATGGATTGAGTTTTCCCTTTGAAGTTATCTTATCGGATTGAGTCTTTAAAGATTTGAGAACACTTGATGTATGTCTTGTCGTGCGTATCTGTGGTGACAATGGGATATCACGTGATCCACTTGATGTATGTTTTGCTGATCAACTTGCGGGTTCCGCCCATGAACCTATGCATAGGGGTTGGCACACGTTTTCGTCGTGATTCTCTGGTAGAAACTTTGGGGCACTCTTTGAGGTCCTATGTGTTGGTTGAATAGATGAATCTGAGATTGTTTGATGCATATCGTATAATCATACCCACGGATACTTGAGGTGACATTGGAGTATCTAGGTGACATTAGGGTTTTGGTTGATTTGTGTCTTAAGGTGTTATTCTAGTACGAACTCTAGGGCTGTTTGTGACACTTATAGGAATAGCCAACGGATTGGTTGGAAAGAATAACTTTGAGGTGGTTTCGTACCCTACCATAATTCCTTTGTTCGTTCTCCGCTATTAGTGACTTTGGAGTGACTCTTTGTTGCATGTTGAGGGATAGTTATGTGATCCAATTATGTTATTATTGTTGAGGGAACTTGCACTAGTGAAAGTATGAACCCTAGGCCTTGTTTCAACACATTGCAATACCGTTTGTGCTCACTTTTATCATTAATTACCTTGCTGTTTTTATATTTTCAAATTACAAAAACCATTATCTACCATCCATATTGCACTTGTATCACCATCTCTTCGCCAAACTAGTGCACCTATACAATTTAACATTGTACTGGGTGTGTTGGGGACACAAGAGACTCTTTGTTATTTGGTTGCAGGGTTGCTTGAGAGAGACCATCTTCATCCTACGCCTCCTACGGATTGATAAACCTTAGGTCATCCACTTGAGGGAAATTTGCTACTGTCCTACAAACCTCTGCACTTGGAGGCCCAACAACGTCTAGAAGAAGAAGGTTGTATAGTAGACATCAAGCTCTTTTCTGGCGCCGTTGCTGGGGAGGTGAGTGCTTGGAGGTATATCTTTAGATCTTGCAATCGAGTCTTTTAGTTTCTTTTTTTATCACTAGTTTAGTTTATAAAAGGAAATTACAAAAAAAATGGAATTAAGTTTGCCTCATACGCTTCATCTTTTTAATATCTTTCGTGAGTATGATGGAAAGGAAAATTGTGCCAAAGTGTTAGAAGAAGAATGCATTAAAATGTTTGGCACTAAATCTTTGGATGATGAGCATGATTGCAATGTTGTTAGTATGAATTCCTTGAATATCCATGATGCTAATGATATGCAAAGCCACAAGCTTGGGGAAGCTATGTTTGATGAAGATGATATTTTTGGTCCCCCAAGTTTTGATGAGAAAATATATTATGATGAAAGCATGCCTCCTATTTATGATGATTATATTGATGAAAGTGGATTTGGAGAGGTCATGACTTTATTTTGTGATGAATCCACTATTCCGGAAGAGGTTCCAATTGATTATGAGAACAAAGTTGCTATCTATGATGATTATTGTGATGACTTGTATTCTATAAAGAATAATGATAACCATGAAACTTGTCATCATGATTTTAGTTTTCAATTGGATTATGCCTCACATGATAATTATTTTGTTGAGTTTGCTCCCACTATTATTCATGAGAAGAAATTTGCTTATGTGGAGAGTAATAAAAATTCTATGCTTGTAAATCATGAAAAGAATGCTTTAGGTGCTGGTTATATTGTTGAATTCATTCATGATGCTACTGAAAATTATTATGAGGGAGGAATATATGCTTGTAGGAATTGCAATAATATCAAGTTTCCTCTCCATGTGCTTAAAGTTTTGAAGTTATGCTTGTTTTGCCCTCCTATGCTAGTTGATTATGGTTCCCACAAGTTGTTTGCTCACAAAATCCCTTTGCATAGGAAATGGGTTAGACTTAAATGTGCTAGTCATATTCTTTATGATGCTCTCTTTATGTTACAATTCTTATCTTTTATGTGAGCATTGTTGAAATCATCATGCCTAGCTAGGGGCGTTAAACGATAGCGCTTGTTGGGAGGCAACCCAACTTTATTTTTGTTCCTTACTTTTTGCTCCTGTTTAATAATAAATAATTTATCTATGCTCTGTTATGATTTAGTTTTTATGTTTTAGTTAGTGTTTGTGCCAAGTAGAACCGTTGGGAAGACTTGGGGAAAGTCTTTGCGATCATGCTGTAAAAAACAGGAACTTTAGCACTCACGAGAATTGCTTCCATTTTTACTTGGAGAGTGATATTTAGTTAATTCTTTTTGCAGATTATTAATAGATAAATTAATCAGGTCCAGAAATTTATTTTAGAATTTTTGGGGTTCCAGAAGTTTGCGTTAGTTACAGATTACTACAGACTGTTCTGTTTTTGACAGATTCTGTTTTTCGTGTGTTGTTTGCTTATTTTGATGAATCTATGGTTAGTAAAATAGTTTATAAACCATATAGAAGTTGGAATACAGTAGGTTTAACACCAATATAAATAAAGAATGAGTTCATTACAGTAACTTTAAGTGGTGTTTTGTTTTCTTTCGCTAATGGAGCTCACGAGTTTTCTACTTTAAGTTTTGTGTTGCGAAGTTTTCAAGTTTTGGGTAAAGATTTGATGGACTATGGAATAAGGAGTGGCAAGAGCCTAAGATTGGGGATGCCCAAGGCACCCCAAGGTAATATTCAAGGACAACCAAAAGTCTAAGCTTGGGGATGCCCCGGAAGGCATCCCCTCTTTCGTCTTCGTTCATCGGTAACTTTACTTGGGGCTATATTTTTATTTGCCACATGATATGTGTTTTGCTTGGAGCGTCATTTTATTTCATTTTGTTTTGCTTTCTGTTTGAATAAAATACCAAGATCTGAAATTATTAAATGTTAGAGAGTTTTCATATAGTTGCATAATTGTTCGAGTACTCATTGATCTTCACTTATATCTTTCGGAGTAGTTTGTCATTTGCTCTAGTGCTTCACTTATATCTTTTTAGAGCACGGTGGTGGTTTTATTTTGTAGAAATAGATGAACTCTCATGCTTCAATTATATTATTTTGAGATTGTTTAGAACAGCATGGTAGTTTGCTTTGGTTATGAAACTAGTCCTAATATGATGGGCATCCAAGAGGGATATAATAAAAACTTTCATATAGAGTGCATTGAATACTAAGAGAGGTTTGATACTTGATAATTGTTTTGCAATATGGAGATGGTGATATTAGAGTCATGCTAGTTGAGTGGTTGTGAATTTTAGAAATACTTGTGTTAAGGTTTGTGATTCCCGTAGCATGCACGTATGGTGAACCGTTATGTGATGAAGTCGGAGCATGATTTATTTATTGATTGTCTTCCTTATGAGTGGTGGTCGGGGACGAGCGATGGTCTTTTCCTACCAATCTATCCCCCTAGGAGCATGCGCGTAGTACTTTGCTTCGATAACTAATAGATTTTTGCAATAAGTATGTGAGTTCTTTATGACTAATGTTGAGTCCATGGATTATACGCACTCTCACCCTTCCGCCATTGCTAGCCTCTCTAATATCGCACACCTTTCGCCGGTATCATAAACCCCCCCATATACCTTCCTCAAAACAGCCACCATACCTACCTATCATGGCATTTCCATAGCCATTCCGAGATATATTGCCATGCAACTTTCCACCGTTCCGTTATTATGACACGCTCCATCATTGTCATATTGCTTTGCATGATCATGTAGTTGACATCGTATTTGTGGCAAAGCCATCGTTCATAATTCTTTCATACATGTCACTCATGCATCATTGCACATCCCGGTACACCGCCGGAGGCATTCATATAGAGTCATATCTTGTTCTAAGCATCGAGTTGTAATTCTTGAGTTGTAAGTAAATAAAAATGTGATGATCATCATTATTAGAGCATTGTCCCAGTGAGGAAAGGATGATGGAGACTATGATTCCCCCATAAGTCGGGATGAGACTCCGGATGAAAAAAGAAAAAGAAAAAAAAAGAGGCCATAAAAAAGGAGAAGGCCCAAATAAAAAAATAAAAAATGAGAGAAAAAGAGAGGAGGGGCAATGCTACTATCCTTTTACCACACTTGTGCTTCAAAGTAGCACCATGATCTTCATGATAGAGAGTCTCCTATGTTGTCACTTTCATATACTAGTGGGAAATTTTCATTATAGAACTTGGCTTGTATATTCCAATAATGGGCTTCCTCAAATTTCCCTAGGTCTTCGTGATCAAGCAAGTTGGATGCACACCCACTTAGTTTCTTTTTGAGCTTTCATATACTTATAGCTCTATTGCATCCGTTGCATGGCAATCCCTACTCACTCACATTGATATCTATTGATGGGCATCTCCATAGCCCGTTGATACGCCTAGTTGATGTGAGATTATCTTCTCCCTTTTTGTCTTCTCCACAACCACCATTCTATTCCACCTATAGTGCTATGTCCATGGCTCACGCTCATGTATTGCCTGAAGATTGAAAAAGTTTGAGAACATCAAAAGTATGAAACAATTGCTTGGCTTGTCATCGGGGTTGTGCATGATTTAAATATTTTGTGTGGTGAAGATGGAGCATAGCCAGACTATATGATTTTGTAGGGATAGCTTTCTTTGGCCATGTTATTTTAAAGAGACATAATTGCTTAGTTAGTATGCTTGAAGTATTATTGTTTTTATGTCAATATTAAACTTTTGTCTTGAATCTTATGGATCTGAATATTCTTGACACAATAAAGAAGAATACTTAGAGAAATATGTTAGGTAGCATTCCACGTCAAAAATTCTGTTTTTATCATTTACCTACTCGTGGACGAGCAGGAATTAAGCTTGGGGATGCTGATACGTCTCCAACGTATCTATAATTTTTGATTGTTCCATGCTATTATATTATCTGTTTTGGATGTTTATGGGCTTTATCAGACACTTTTATATTATTTTTGGGACTAACCTATTAACCCAGAGCCCAGTGCCAGTTTCTGTTTTTTCCTTGTTTTAGAATATCACAGAAAAGGAAAATCAAACGGAGTCCAATTGACCTGAAACTTCACGGAACTTATTTTTGGATCAGAAGAAGCCCAGAAGACTTGGAGTGCACGCTGGGAAAGAAACGAGGGAGCCATGAGGTAGGGGGCGCGCCCACCCCCCTAGGGCGCACCCTCCACCCTCGTGGGCCCCTCGTGGCTCCCCTGACGTACCTCTTCTTCCTATATATATCCATATACCCTAAAAACATCCGGGAGCACAATAGATCGGGAGTTCCGCCGCTAGAAGCCTCCGTAGCCATCGAAAACCAATCTAGACCCATTCCAGCACCCTGCCGGAGGGGGCAATCCCTCTCCGGTGGCCATCTTCATCATCCCGGTGCTCTCCATGACGAGGAGGGAGTAGTTCTCCCTTGGGGCTGAGGGTATGTACCAGTAGCTATGTGTTTGATCTCTCTCTCTCTCTCTCGTGTTCTTGAGGTGATACGATCTTGATGTATCGCGAGCTTTGCTATTATAGTTGGATCTTGTGATGTTTTCTCCCCCCTCTACTCTCTTGTAATGGATTGAGTTTTCCCTTTGAAGTTATCTTATCGGATTGAGTCTTTAAAGATTTGAGAACACTTGATGTATGTCTTGCCGTGCGTATCTGTGGTGACAATGGGATATCACATGATTCACTTGATGTATGTTTTGCTGATCAACTTGCGGGTTCCGCCCATGAACCTATGCATAGGGGTTGGCACACGTTTTCGTCGTGATTCTCCGGTAGAAACTTTGGGGCACTCTTTGAGGTCCTATGTGTTGGTTGAATAGATGAATCTGAGATTGTTTGATGCATATCGTATAATCATACCCACGGATACTTGAGGTGACATTGGAGTATCTAGGTGACATTAGGGTTTTGGTTGATTTGTGTCTTAAGGTGTTATTCTAGTATGAACTCTAGGGCTGTGTGTGACACTTATAGGAATAGCCCAACGGATTGATTGGAAAGAATAACTTTGAGGTGGTCTCGTACCCTACCATAATCTCTTCATTCATTCTCCGCTATTAGTGACTTTGGAGTGACTCTTTGTTGCATGTTGAGGGATAGTTATGTGATCCAATTATGTTATTATTGTTGAGGGAACTTGCACTAGTGAAAGTATGAACCCTAGGCCTTGTTTCAACACATTGCAATACCGTTTGTGCTCACTTTTATCATTAGTTACCTTGCTGTTTTTATATTTTCAGATTACAAAAACCATTATCTACCATCCATATTGCACTTGTATCACCATCTCTTCGCCGAACTAGTGCACCTATACAATTTACCATTGTATTGGGTGTGTTGGGGACACAAGAGACTCTTTGTTATTTGGTTGCAGGGTTGCTTGAGAGAGACCATCTTCATCCTACGCCTCCTATGGATTGATAAACCTTAGGTCATCCACTTGAGGGAAATTTGCTACAGTCCTACAAACCTCTGCACTTGGAGGCCCAACAACGTCTACAAGAAGAAGGTTGTGTAGTAGACATCAGGGGGTTCCGGTAACCTCCCGGTACTCCGGAAAATGCCCGAACTCATCCGTAACCATTCTGATGTCTAAACATAGGCTTCCAATATATCGATCTTTATGTCTCGACCATTTCGAGACTCCTCGTCATGTCCGTGATCAAATCCGGGACTCCGAACTACCTTCGGTACATCAAAACACATAAACTCATAATACCTATCGTCACCGAACGTTAAACGTGCGGACCCTACGGGTTCGAAAACTATGTACACATGACCGAGACATGTCTCCGGTCAATAACCAATAGCGGAACCTGGATGGTCATATTGGTTCCTACATATTCTACGAAGATCTTTATTGGTCAAACCGCATAACGATATACGTTGTTCCCTTTGTCATCAGTATGTTACTTGCCCGATATTCGATCATCGGTATCTCAATACCTAGTTCAATCTCATTACCGGCAAGTCTCTTTACTTGTTCCATAATGCTACATCCCATAACTAACTCGTTAGCTACATTGCTTGCAAGTCTTATAGTGATGTACATTACCGAGAGGGCCCAGAGATACCTCTCCGACAATCGGAGTGACAAATCCTAATCTTGATCCATGCCAACTCAACAAACACCATCGGAGACACCTGTAGAGAACATTTATAATCACCCAATTACATTGTGACATTTGGTAGCACACAAAGTGTTCCTCCGGTACTCGGGAGTTTCATGATCTCATAGTCATAGGAACATGTATAGTTATGGAGAAAGCAATAGCAACAAACTAAACGATCATCGTGATAAGCTAACGGATGGGTCAAGTCAATCACATCATTCTCTAATGATGTGATCCCGTTAATCAAATGACAACTCATGTCTATGGTTAGGAAACATAACCATCATTGATTCAACGAGCTAGTTAAGTAGAAGCAAACTAGTGACACTCTGTTTATCTATGTATTCACACATGTACTAAGTTTCCGGTTAATACAATTCTAGCATGAATAATAAACATTCATCATGATATAAGGAAATATAAATAAGAACTTTATTATTTCCTCTAGGGCATATTTCCTTCAGTCTCCCACTTGCACTAGAGTCAATAATCTAGATTACATTGTAATGATTCTAACACCCATGGAGTCTTGGTGCTGATTATGTTTTGCTCGTGAGAGAGGCTTAGTCAACGTGTCTGCAACATTCAGATCTGTATGTATCTTGAAAATCTATATGTCTCCCTCCTTGACTTGATCGCGGATGGAATTGAATCGTCTCTTGATGTGCTTGGTTCTCTTGTGAAATCTAGATTCCTTTGCCAAGGCAATTGCACCAGTATTGTCACAAAAGATTTTCATTGGACCCGGTGAACTAGGTATGACACCTAGATCGGATATGAACTCCTTCATCCAGACTCCTTCATTTGCTGCTTCCGAAGCAGCTATGTATTCTGTTTCACACGTAGATCCCGCCACGATGCTCTTCTTGGAACTGCACCAACTGACAGCTCCACCATTTAATAAAAACATGTATCTGGTCTGTGACTTAGAGTCATCCGGGTCAGTGTCAAACCTTGCATCGATGTAACTGTTTACGATGAGCTCTTTGTCACCTCCATATACGAGAAACATATCCTTAGTCCTTTTCAGGTATTTCAGGATGTTCTTGACCGTTGTCTAGTGATCCACTCCTGGATTACTTTGGTACCTCCCTGCTAAACTTATAGCAAGGCACACATCAGGTCTGGTACACAGCATTGCATACATGATAGAGCCTATGGCTGAAGCATAGGGAACACCTTTCATTTTCTCTCTATCTTCTGCAGTGGTCGGGCATTGAGTCTGACACAACTTCACACCTTGTAATACAGGCAAGAACCCTTTCTTTGCCTGGTCCATTTTGAACTTCTTCAAAACTTTATCAAGGTATGTGCTTTGTGAAAGTCCAATTAAGCATCTTGATCTATCTCTATAGATCTTGATGCCCAATATATAAGCAGCTTCATCGAGGTCTTTCATTGAAAAATTCTTATTCAAGTATCCTTTTATGCTATTCAGAAGTTCAGTATCATTTCCAATCAATAATATGTCATCTACATATAATATCAGAAATGCTACGGAGCTCCCACTCACTTTCTTGTAAATACAGGCTTCTCCAAAAGTCTGTATAAAACCATAAGCTTTGATCACACTATCAAAGTGTATATTCCAACTCCGAGAGGCTTGCACCAGTCCATAAATGGATCGCTGGAGCTTGCATACTTTGTTAGCACCTTTTGGATCGACAAAACCTTCTGGTTGCATCATATACAACTCTTCTTTAAGGTATCCATTAAGGAATGCATTTTTGACATCCATTTGCAAAATTTCATAATCATAAAAGGTGGTAATTGCTAACATGATTCGGACGGACTTAAGCATCGCTACGGGTGAGAAGGTCTCATCGTAGTCAACTCCTTGAACTTGTCGAAAACCTTTTGCAACAAGTCGAGCTTTGTAGACAGTAACATTACCGTCAGCATCAGTCTTCTTCTTGAAGATCCATTTATTCTCAATGACTCATCGATCATCGGGCAAGTCAATCAAAGTCCATACTTTGTTCTCATACATGGATCCCATCTCAGGTTTCATGGCCTCAAGCCATTTTGCGGAATCTAGGCTCATCATCGCTTCCTCATAGTTCGTAGGTTCATCATGGTCTAGTAACATGACTTCTAGAACAGGATTATCGTACCACTCTGGTGCGGACCGTACTCTGGTTGACCTACAAGGTTTGGTAGTAACTTGATCTGAAGTTTCATGACCATCATCATTAGCTTCCTCACTAATTGGTGTAGGAATCACTGGAACTTATTTCTATGATGAACTACTTTCCAATTCGGGAGAAGGTACAATTACCTCATCAAGTTCTACTTTCCCCCCACTCACTTCTTTCGAGAGAAACTCCTTCTCTAGAAAGGATCCATTCTTAGCAACAAAATATCTTGCCTCCGGATCTGCGATAGAAGGTGTACCCAACAATTTCTTTTGGGTATCCTATGAAGAAGCACTACTCCGATTTGGGTTCGAGCTTATCAGTTTGAAACTTTTTCACATAAGCATCGCAACCTCAAATAATAAACGACGGCTTTGGTTTCTTGCCAAACCATAGTTCATACGGTGTCATCTCAACGGATTTAGATGGTTCCCTATTTAACGTGAATGCAGCTGTCTCTAATGCAGAATCCCAAAACGATAGTGGTAAATCGGTAAGAGACATCATAGATCGCACCATATCCAATAAAGTACGATTGCAACGTTTGGACACACCATTATGCTGTGGTGTTCCAGGTGGCGTGAGTTGCGAAACAATTCCATATTGTTTCAAATGAAGACCAAACTCGTAACTCAAATATTCGCCTCCATGATCAGATCATAGAAACTTTATTTTATTGTTATGATGATTTTCCACTTCACTCTGAAACTCTTTGAACTTTTCAAATGTTTCAGACTTATGTTTCATTAAGTAGATATACCCATATCTGCTCAAATCATTCGTGAAGGTCAGAAAATAACGATACCTGCCGCGAGCCTCAATACTTATCGGATCGCATACATCAGTATGTATTATTTCCAATAAGTCAGTTGCTCGCTCCATTGTTCCGGAGAACGGAGTCTTAGTCTTCTTGCCCATGAGGCATGGTTCGCAAGCATCAAGTGGTTCATAATCAAGTGATTCCAAAAGTCCATCAGTATGGAGTTTCTTCATGCGCTTTACACCAATATGACCTAAATGTTGCACTATCATTATTAACTTTGCATCTTTTGGCTTCAATATTATGAATATGTGTATCACTACGATCGAGATTCAATAAACCATTCACCTTGGGTGTATGACCACAGAAAGTTTTATTCATGTAAGCAGAATAACAATTATTCTTCGATTTAAATGAATAACCGTATTGCAATAAACATGATCCAATCATATTATGCTCAACGCAACACCAAATAACATTTATTTTAGGTTCAACACTAATCCCGAAGGTAAAGGTAGTGTGCGATGGTGATCTTATCAACCTTGGAATCATTTCCAACACACATCGTCGCCTTGTCCTCAACTAGTCTTTGTTTATTTTTGCAACTCCCGTTTCGAGTTACTACTCTTAGCAACTGAACTAGTATCCAATACCGAGGGGTTTGCTATAAACACAAGTAAAGTACACATAAATAACATGTATATCAAATATACCTTTGTTCGCTTTGCCATCCTTCTTATCCGCCAAGTATCTAGGGCAGTTCCACTTCCAGTGACCATTTCCTTTGCAGTAGAAGCACTCAGTTCCATGCTTGGGTCTAGCTTTGGGCTTCTTCGTGGGAGCAGCAACTTGCTTGCTATTCTTCTTTGAAGTTCCTCTTTCTTTCCCTTTACCCTTTTCTTGAAACTAGTGGTCTTGTTAACCATCAACTTTTGATGCTTTTCTTGATTTCTACCTTCGTCGATTTCAGCATCACAAAGAGCTCGGGAATCGTTTTTTTCATCCCTTGCATATTATAGTTCATCACAAAGTTCCAGTAACTTGGTGATAGTGACTAGAGAACTCTGTCAATCACTATTTTATCTGGAAGATTAACTCCCACTTGATTCAAGCGATTGTAGTACTCAGACAATCTAAGCACATGCTCGCTGGTTGAGCTATTCTCCTCCATCTTGTAGGCAAAGTAGTTGTAAGAGGTCTCATACCTCTCGACTCGGGCATGAGTCTGAAATACTAATTTCAACTCTTAGAACATCTTATATGTTCCGTGGTGTTCAAAACGTTTTTGAAGTCCCGGTTCTGAGCCGTAAAGCATGGTGCACTAAACTATCAAGTAGTCATCATACCGAGCTTTGCCAAACATTCATAACGTCGGTATCTGCTCTTGCAATAGGTCTGTCACCTAGCGGTGCATCAAGGAAATAATTCTTTTGTGCAGCAATGAGGATAATCCTTAGATCACGGACCTAGTCCGCATCATTGCTATTATCATCTTTCAACTTATTTTTCTCTAGGAACATATCAAAAATAAAATAGGGAAGCTATACGCGAGCAATTGATCTACAACATATATATGCAAATACTATAAGGACTAAGTTCATGGTAAATTTAAGTTCAATTAATCATTGTATTACTTAAGAACACCCACTTAGATAGACATCCCTCTAATCATCTAAGTGATCACGTGATCCATATCAACTAAACCATGTCCGATCATCATGTGAGATGGAGTAGTTTTCAATGGTGAACATCACTATGTTGATCATATCTACTATATGATTCACGTCGACCTTTCGGTCTCAGTGTTCTGAGGCCATATCTGCATATGCTAGGCTCGTCAAGTTTAACCTGAGTATTCTGCGTGTGCAAAACTGGCTTGCACCCGTTGTATGTGAATGTAGAGCTTATCACACCCGATCATCATGTGATGTCTCGGCACGACGAATTGTAGCAACGGTGCATACTCAGGAAGAACACTTATACCTTGAAATTTAGTGAGAGATCATCTTATAATGCTACCGCCGAACTAAGCAAAATAAGATGCACAAAGGATAAACATCACATGCAATCAATATAAGTGATATGATATGGCCATCATCATCTTGTGCCTTTGATCTCCATCTCCATAGCACCGTCATGATCACCATCGTCACCGGCTTGACACCTTGATCTCCATCGAAGCATCATTGTCGTCTCGCCAACTATTTCTTCTACCACTATCGCTACCGCTTAGTGATAAAGTAAAGCAATTACATGGCGATTGCATTTCATACAATAAAGCGACAACCATATGACTCCTGCTAGTTGCCGATAACAGTGTTACAAAACATGATCATCTCATACAGCAAATTATATAATCACGTCTTGACCATATCACATCACAACATGCCCTGCAAAAACAAGTTAGATGTCCTCTACTTTGTTCTTGCAAGTTTTACGTGGCTACTACGGGCTTCTAGCAAGAACCGTTCTTACCTACCCATCAAAACCACAACGTAGTATAGTGATTGCTTTTTGATCTTCAGAAAGAACCTTGTTCATTGAAATTGATTCAACTAAAGTTGGAGAAACAGACACCCACTAGCCACCTGTGTGCGAAGCACGTCGGTAGAACCAGTCTCACGTAAGCGTACGCGTCATGTCAGTCTGAGCCGCTTCATCCAATAATACCGTCGAGTCAAGAATCAAATAGTGACGGCAAGCAATATGTATATACCCACGCCCACAACTCCTTTGTGTCCTACTCGTGCATATAACATCTACGCATAGACCTGGCTCGGATGCCACTGTTGGGGAACGCATTATTTCAAAAAAAATCCTATGATCACGCAAGATCTATCTAGGAGATGCATAGCAACGAGAAGGGAAGAGTATGTCTATGTACCCTCGTAGACCGGAAGCGGAAGCGTTAAGTAACGTGGTTGATGTAGTCGGATGTCTTCGCGATCCAACCGATCAAGTACCGAACGCAGGGCACCTCCGTGATCTTCACACATTCAGCTCAGTGACATCCCTCGAACTCTAGATCCAGCTGAGGCTAAGGGAGGGTTTCGTCAACACGACGACATGGTGACAGTGATGATGAAGTTACCGACGTAGGGCTTCGCCTAAGCACTGCGACAATATGACCGAGGTGGAAATCTGTGGAGGGGGGCACCGCACACAGCTAAGAGATCAACTTGTGTGTCTATGGGGTGCCCCCTCCCCCGTATATAAAGGAGTGGAGGAGGGGAGGGTCGGCCTCCTATGGCGTGCCCCAAGGGGGGGATTCCTACTCCTAGTAGGAGTAGGTTTCCCCCCTTCACTAGTTGGAGTAGGAGAAGAAGGAAGAGGGAGAGGGAGAGAAGGAAAGGGGGCCGGACCCCTTCCCAATTCGGATTGGGCTTGGGGGCCGCGCGCCTCCCACTTGGACGCCTCCTCCTCTCTCCCACCATGGCCCATTAAGGCCCATTAACTCCCCGGGGGGTTCCGGTAAACCCCCCCCCCCCCCGATACTCCGGAAAATGACCGAACCTATCTGAAACCTTTCTGGTGTCCAAACATAGCCTTCCAATATATCAATCTTTATGTCTCAACCATTTTGAGACTCCTCGTCATGTCTGTGATCACATCTGGGACTCCAAACTATCTTCGGTACATCAAATCACATAACTCATAATACATATCATCATCAAACGTTAAGCGTGCGGACCCTACGGGTTCGAGAACCATGTAGACATGACCGAGACACATCTCCGGTCAATAACCAATAGCGGAACCTGGATGCTCATATAGTCTCCTACATATTCTACGAAGATCTTTATCGGTCAAACCGCATAACAATATACGTTGTTCCCTTTGTCATCGGTATGTTACTCGCCCGAGATTCGATCATCGGTATCATCATACCTAGTTCAATCTCGTCACCGGCAAGTCTCTTTACTCATTCCGTAATGCATCATCCCGCAACTAACTCATTAGTCACATTGCTTGCAAGGCTTATAGTGATGTGCATTACCGAGAGGACCCAGAGATACCTCTCCGACAATCGGAGTGACAAATCCTAATCTCGATCTATGCCAACTCAAGAAACACCATCGGAGACACTCGTAGAGCATCTTTATAATCGCCCGGTTATGTTGTGACATTTGATAGCACACTAAGTGTTTCTCCGGTATTCGGGAGTTGCATAATCTCATAGTCATAGGAACATATATAAGTCATGAAGAAAGCAATAGCAATAAACTAAACGATCATAGTGCTAAGCTAATGGATGGGTCTAGTCCATCACATCATTCTCTAATGATGTGACCCCATTCATCAAATGACAACACATGTCCATGGCTAGGAAACTTAACCATCTTTGATTAACGAGCTAGTCAAGTAGAAGCATACTAGTGACACTCTGTTTGTCTATGTATTCACACATGTACTAAGCTTCCGGTTAATACAATTCTATCATGAATAATAAACATTTATCATGATATAAGGAAATATAAATAACAACTTTATTATTGCCTCTAGGGCATATTTCCTTCACGCGAGTCCATGGAGGGCTCCACCCACGATGGGTCCATGAAGAAGCAACCTTGTCTATCCCACCATGGCCATCGCCCACGAAGGACTTGCCTCACTAGGGTAGATCTTCACGAAGTAGGCAATCTCCTTGCTCGTACAAACTCCTTGATTCAACTCCACAATCTTGTCGGAGGCTCCCAAGTGACACCTAACCAATCTAGGAGACACCACTCTCCAAAAGGTAATAGATGGTGTGTTGATAATGAACTCCTTGCTTTTGTGCTTCAAATTATAGTCTCCCCAGCACTCAACTCTCTCTCACAGATTTGGATTTTGTGGAAAGATGATTTGAGTGGAAAGCAACTTGGGGAAGGCTAGAGATCAAGATTGTTGTGGCTGGAATGGAATATCTTGGTCTCAACACATGAGTAGGTGGTTCTCTCTCAAAAAATGTATGCTGGAAGTGTAGCCACGTTCTGATGGCTCTCTCCATGAATGAAGAGTGGGTGAAGGGTTACATATAGCCTCCACACAGAATCTAACCGTTACAAACAATTTACCAAACTCGGTTAGACCGATTTAGTTCAAAATGTGTGTTAGGATTTTCGGTGGGATTGACATGTCAACTCGGTGGGCCCGATTTCATAAGGGTTAGGGCATAACGTAATCTCAGTGAGACCAATCACATAAACTCGGTAGGATCAATTTCTGTAATAGGCAAACAGAGAGTTGGTCAGGCAAACTCGGTGGGACCAAATCGCTCATTTCGATGAGACCAAAACATTACGAAAGGGAAACAGAGAGTTTGCATTGCGAACTCGGTGAGACCGATCGCTCATCTCGGTTGGACCGAAACATTACGAAGGGAAACAGAGAGTTTGCAATACCATCTCGGTGAGACCAAGATCCCTATCGGTGAGACCGAAGTGACTAGGGTTTCTGGCAGTGGCTATGTCAAATGAACTCGGTGGCGCCGGATAGATAATTTCGGTGGGGCCGAGTTTGACTTTTGGTTTGGGACATATGTGGATATGAGAAAGTGGTTGAGGGCTTTTGGAGCATATCACTAAGCATTTTGAGCAAGCAAGCCATTAAGAAACACCTCATCCCCTTTTAATAGTATTGGTTTTTCCTATGGACTCAATGTGATTTTTAGATCACTAAAATGAAAATGTAGAGTCTTGAGCTTGAGCCAATATGTGTCAGTAGCATTTTGAGGGGTCCACATTCCTAATCCATGCCATGCCAATCACTGAACTTTCTGAAATGATCATCTTGAAATAGCATTAGTTCAATGAGCTATATGTTGTTAGGAATTACCAAAACCACCCAGGAATAGTTGTACTTTCAGGGTTCAAATGTATAAAGATCTGAATTACCTAGCACATATGGTTAGTCCAAACAAATGATTGGAACACATGTGTATAAAACTAAATATCAGTTAGTTAGCATAAATGACCAATCTAAAATAATTGTATTATCTTCAATCTAAACAACAACCACTGGTGGATGTGTTGTCTTCTTGTTTTTTTAAAGCAAAATGTCTTTATTCCTCAGATATAGATAGATCGTTTACAATATGCTAAGAAAAAAAATCAGGGATTGAATTATCCCATAAGCTAGGAGATCTAGAAATTAGCTAGAGTAGCTCCATGCAGAGCATTGTAGACATAGAAATTTGCAAAATACATATGGATCTGAATACGACAGACCCATTGACTAAACTTCTCTCACAAGCAAAACATGATCACACCTTAGTACTCTTTGGGTGTTAATAACATGGTGATGTGAACTAGATTATTGACTCTAGTAAACACTTTGGGTGTTGGTCACATGGCGATGTCAACTATGGGTGTTAATCACATGGCGATGTGAACTAGATTATTGACTCTAGTGCAAGTGGGGGACTAAAGAAAATATGCCATAGAGGCAATAATAAAGTTGTTATTTTATATTTCCTTATTCATGATAAAGGTTTTTATTATTCATGCTAGAATCGTATTGATCGGAAACTTAAATACATGTGTGAATACATAAACAAATACAGTGTCTCTAGTAAGCCTCTACTAGACTAGCTTGTTGATCAAAGATGGTAAAGGTTTCCTAACCATATACATGTGTTGTCACTTGATGACGGGATCACATCAATATAAGAATGATGTGATGGACAAGACCCATCCCTTAGCTTAGCATATGATCGCTCAGTTTATTGCTATTGCTTTCTTAATGTCAAATACATATCCCTTCGACTATGAGATTATGCAACTCCCAGATACCGGAGGAATACCTTGTGTGATATAAAATGACACAACGTAAATGGGTGATCATAAAGATACTCTACAGGTATCTCCGAAGGTGTTTGTTGAGTTGGCATAGATCGAGATTAGGATTTGTCACTCCGTGTATCGGAGAGGTATCTCTAGGCCCTCTCGCTAATACACATCATAAGAAGCCTTGCAAGCAAAGTGACTAAGGAGTTAGTTACAAGATGATGTATTACGGAATGAGTAAAGAGACTTGCCGGTAACAAGATTGAACTAGGTATGAAGATACCGATGGTCGAATCTCGGGCAAGTTACATACCGATGGACAAAGGGAAGTATGTATGTTGTCATAAGGTTCGACCGATAAAGATCTTCGTAGAATATGTAGGAACCAATATGGGCATCCAGGTTCCTCTATTGGTTATTGACCGGAGAGGTGTCTCGGTCATGTCTACATAGTTCTTGAACCCGTAGGGTCCACATGCTTAATGTTCGTTGACGATATAGTGTTATATGAGTTATGTGATTTGGTAACCGAATATTGTTCGGAGTCCCGGATGAGATCATGAACATGACGAGGAACTTCGGAATAGTCCCGATGTAAGATTGATATATATGACGATACTATTCGGACACCGGAAGAGTTTCGGGGCATACCGGGTAGTCATCGGGTCAGCGAAAGGGGTTCCAGTAAGCCCCGGGAGGTCTATGGGCCATATGGACCAAGAGAAGGGAGCACACCAGCCCACAAGGGGCTGGTGCACCCCTCTATGGCAGTCGGCCCTATGGGAGAGAAGGAAAGAGAGGAGTAGGCCTCTTCCTTCCCTCCCTCTCCTCCTCTTTCCTTCCCCCTTAAGGGAATTATGGCAGGGGGCGCATGCCAGGGCAGGAGCCCTAGGGCTGGCCGCCCACCTTTGTGGTGCACCTGGCTGCCTCCCCTCTCCCCCACCTATATATATGTAAGAGGGGGCGCCACACAAGGGACGCAACATTGTCTTAGCCGTGTGCGGCGTCCCTCCCCGCAGTTTTGTGCCTCGGTCATATTTTCGTAGTGCTTAGGTGAAGCCCTGCGGAGATAGCATCACCATCACCGGCATCACGTCGTTGTGCTGCCGGAGCTCATCTACTACTTCGCCCGTCTTGCTGGATCAAGAAGGCGAGGACATCACCGAGCTGAACGTGTGCTGAACGCGGAGGTGTCGTACGTTCGGTACTTGATTTGTTGGATCGTGAAGAAGTTCGACTACATCAATCGCGTTAATAAATGCATCCGCTTACGGTCTACGAGGGTACGTAGACACACTCTCCCCTCTTGTTGTTATGCATCTTCATGGATAGATCTTGCGTGTGCATAGAATTTTTTTGTTTTCCATGCAACGTTTCAAAACATACTGTTGAAATTATATTGGTAAGGTTCATTGTGCCTCAGTCACACTAGGGAATCCATAATGCTAGGGCCACCCCTAGTGAACAGACCAACTCTGCTCGTGTTCAAGAAAAATCATTCAGCCGGGTGTTGTTCAATAGCATATGAGAGAATTAGAGCTCCGCCTGATGTTTCTGCTGCTCCTTTCTCTATGCATCTTCACCGCTACCGCCGTCACCACCACCATGAGGCACCTTCACTGAGCCCCCGGGTACCTCCTCCTCCACAGCGATAACCACTGTAGAGGGCTCCTTCTTCCTTGACATCTGTGCCTTCACTGTAGCCTCCTCCATTGCCCGACGGACCATAGTTGAAGCCTCCTCCATCAAGTGATGGGGCACAGCTACAGGAACACCCTCCTTCCTCAACCACTCCACCTACTCAGCAGAAGAAGGCGCTAAAGACCTGGATTCTTTAAAACGCGGGTAAATGCTAAATGGGCTCGCCCATATCCATCGCTCAGTCGTTCGCCTGTCCAAATCTTCTCGAGTAATTACATGATGCATCATTGCCTCAAAAAAGAATTACATGATGCATCAAATATGAGAGAGCTATTTATTGCTTACTGCTAGTCCTAATAATGGCTCGCCTCCAGTTTCCCTCCTCATGTTAGGTTAAGGCCCCAGCAAGGGTTCCTAGGGAGGTCGTATTACAAAGCTTCTATGACCGGTTTACACTAGTTTTTATAAACTTCTGCACGGTTTTTTCTATGCTGGCTTGCATCTGCTTTTCTTCTAGGCTTTCGGCTATATGTGTTTCTTCTTTGGATTTTTTGTTACTTTGTTATATCCTTCTATTTTTATATTTTAACATATGTTTACTTCTTTAATACATATTGCACATTTTTTGTATACACGTGAAACTTTTTCTATAGACGTTAACATTTTTCAAACACATGATGTATATTTTTCAAATATTATTTTGAACATTTACCAAATACGCGTTGAACATTTTTATTAAAGGCATGTAATATCTCTTAGAACTATTCAAACAGTTTTCACATTGTATAATTATTTTTAAAAAATTAAACAAACATATTTTTGCAATGCATAAAATATTTTCAGTGTCACATAAGTTTTTGAATGGTCCGATACATTGTTTTGAACTACACGATTTTTCTATATTGTACAATCATTTTTTGAAAATGTCACAAAAATTTCTTTGAAATGCGTGAACATAAAAAAATGGCATGTACAGTCTTTTAATGGTTTGAAACGGTGTTTATGAATTATGAAAAAAGGTCTTTCATATTTTAAATATTTTAAATATTCACAAAAATACTTTTGAAACAAGTGAACATTTTTGAAACGACATGTATATTTTTGTGAACATTATCAACATTTTTTTGAATTACATATTTATTTTTTTGCATTGCATACATTTGTGAACGTGTGATGAACATTTTTTAAAATTGAAAAATATATGTTTTGCATTTAGTAAATTTACATAAAAGTAATAAAAAATCTCACTTGAGAGCCGACGCTCCTCCCACGATTGGCCAGCCCATTAGGTGGTGCCTAGGGCGAGCGTTACTTTCAGCTTGCAGTAGGGGAAAAAATGCTCTCTCCCTTGATGATGGGTTTATGGTAATGTTCGTGGGATGCTCTGCATCATAACTATAGTATATTCAACCCAATAACTACATAATAACAATAGCATATCTAGTTGCATAACTACATAATAATCAACAAGAAAAACTAGTTTTAAAAGTCAGACCGTTGATCGTAGCGGTCAAATCCCCGCTTGTAGATCCCAAGTCTTACTGTTGGGCTAGATAATTCGAACATGGTTCAAATGTATACCAATTTGGATATAAGCTAGTTAGCACATATGGTTAGTCTTAACAAATGATTGGATCACATGTATAAGAAACCAGATTTTAGTTAGTTAGCATAGGTGATTAGTCTAAAATAATTGTATTGTCTTCAATCTAGACAACAACAATGACTTGGTTAGTTAGTTTAACCCTTTACCAAACAACTGGAGTTTAATCCTCTTAAAAAACCTCGGTCAAACTGACGTGCCTACATCTGACTTCTCATGACAAAAGCGACAACCCAGGAAAATCGCCCATGTCCGTGCGATCCCAGTCGAATGCACCACGAAGGAACATTCGTCAGATAGTTTTGTCGTTTATATATTGTCCATGTGTGATGAAGAGAAAATGTCATTTTTAGCAACTAAAAAGAAGCAATAGCGCTAGACCTACAAAGAATGCACCACGAAGGAATGTCTATATGTGTTTTTTATTTGGACTTTTGTTGCTTTTTTATTTCCTTTTATTTTTATTTTTTAACATATGTTCACTTCTTTAAGACATACTGTACATTTTTTGTATACACGTGAAACTTTTGATAGACGTTCGACATTTTTCAAGCACACGATGTATATTTTTCAAATATTATTTTGAACATTTTCCAAATACGCGTTGAACAATTTTATAAAGGAATGTAATATTTCTTAGAACTATGCAAACAGTTTTTTACATTGTATATTTTTTTAATGAATAAAAATATCTTTGCAATGCATAAAATATTTTTAGTGTCACATACTTTTTTTAATGCTGCGATACATTGTTTTGAACTACACGATTTTTCTATATTGTGCAAACATTTTTTGAAAATGTCACAAAATTTTCTTTCAAATGCGTGAACATAAAAAAATGTCATGTATATTCTTTTAATTGTTTGAAATATTATTTATGATTTATGAAAAAAATCATTCAAATTATAAATATTCACAAACATATTTTTGAGACATGTGAACATGTTTGAAACGACATGTATATTTTTGTGAACACTATCAACATTATTTTTGAATTACGTAAACATTTTTTGTCTTGCGTTGCGTAAACATTTTTGGATGTGTGATGAAAAATTCGAAATTAAAAAAAAATATGTTTTGCATTTCAAAACTTACGTAAAAGTAACAAAAAATACTCACTTCAGAGCCAACGGCCTCCCACGTTGGGCCGGCCCATTAGGGGGTGCCTGGGGCGAGCGTTACTTTCAGCTCGCGGTACGGAAAAAATACCATCTCCCTTGATGATGGGTTTATGGTAATGTTCATGGGATGCTCTACATCATAACTATAGCGCATTCAACCAGATAACTACATAATATAGTGTATCCAGCTGGAAAACTACATAATAATCAACAAGAAAAACTACTTTTAAAAGTTGGACCGTTGATCTTAGCGGTCAAATCTCCTCTTATGGATCCCAAGTCTTATTGTTGGGCTACATAATTCGAACATGGTTCAAATGTATACCAATTTGGATCTAAGTTACTTAGCACATATGGTTAGTCTAAACAAATGATTGGATCACATGTATAAAAAACCAGATTTTAGTTAGTTAGCATAGATAACCAGTCTAAAAAAATTGTATTGTCTTCAATCTAGACAACAACAATGACTTGGTTAGTTAGTTTAAGCCTTTACCCAAACAACCGGAGGTTAATCCTCTAAAAAAATCCGGATCAAACTGACGTCAGTGGCGGAGACAGGGGGTGCTATCTAGGCCCTGGCCCCCCTAACATCACAGATTTAGGCCTAATATAAATAGTAACAATGATTTTTTTTCCTTCTAAAATGATGTTTTTTGATGGATTGGCCCGCCCCAGCAAGCTTTAACAATACTCAGCCCCCCTCGTCCGTTTTTTCTGCCTCCGCCACTGACTGACGTGCCTACATTTTCCTTCTCCCGACAAAAGCGATAACCCAGGAAAATCGCCCATGTCCGCACGATCCCAGTCAAATGCACCACGAAGGAACATCCTTACGATACTTTACTAGTTTATATATTGTCCACGTGTGATGATGACAAAATGTCATTTTTAGAAACTAAAAAGAAGCAATAATGTTGGACCTACGAAGAATCTACAAACGTTCTGTCTAACTT
>NC_041388.1:290059914-290075544 GCF_002162155.2 Triticum dicoccoides
ATGAAGGAACGTCTATATGTGTTCCTTCTTTGGATGATTTGTTACTTTTTATTTCCTTTTATTATTATTTTTAACATATGTTTATCTCTTTAATACATACTAGCACAAATGCCCGTGTGTTGTAACGAGAGTGTAGAAAAAAAATATAACAATACAATACGGTTTGTATGAAACGATTATCAGAAAAAAGGTGGAAGACGAAACTTCAGAGGCCCGCTGCTCTAAACTTGTAAGGATGATGCTAACAAAATAATAATAATAATAAATGACACAAAACTTTTACTTAGGAACGACATTCCGATGACCTCATCAAGATGATTTTAGAGTTGACAACATCTGATTCACGTCACATATGGCACATACCTTGGTCTGTGGCCAACGAAACAATCGGATGAGGAACGATGTCTGGATTGTTGACGGTACCTAGATTAGTATATTGGTGTGAGTAATTGAGAGATTTCACACTGAGACGCGACATAGACTTGCGGCGGTCGGTATATATTGAATGACGAGAACAGTCATTCAGATGCATGATCTAAAATCTTCTTTCAATGAATGGATTATAATCACTACAGGTGCTTCGGTATGTGAGCAAATACCATAAACCAATATATGCATATCATATTCAATGTCAAAAGAAAACACGTGAAAAGGCACTAAGCATTAATCTCACACAGCATGGATCAAGACACAAATTACACAGGTTATTCGACAGCTCCATCTAGCGCTTCGTAAAGAAAATCAATCGGGAATTTATGGCCCATGTGTGGGGTAAGGAAAAAAAATCCCCTTTTTCCTTGACCACTGCACAACAGATGTAGGAAAAGAATTATATGAGACCAGGCCTCACGGGTTAGCAGATGAGATCCACCCTGATGGATGACATGTGACATTTATAAATCACAAAGCATCTACCCCACCCTCCGCTTGAAATCAGGGAGAAGTGATTAGATGCTTTATGATTTATGAATGCCACGTGTCATCCATCAGAGTGGTTCTCACCTGCTAACCACAGATGTATCACTGAACTACGCAAATGCAAAGAAATATTTATAACTTCTAAAACTAATCTAGTCGAGCCGGACCTAACAGCCGCCCTACACCAGCTACACCATGCATCTATTCCATACACCGCCCCTCATAATCCAACTCACTTTTAATTTATTTTCTTCAGAATGCATGAACATTCTTTTTTTGAACACACAAATATTCTTTTTGAATCACATAACATTTTTTAAAGTACAAACATTTTATAACTTGCAAACACTTTTAGAATTACATGAACACGTTTTTATTTTTTTTTAAAATATGAACAATATTTAAATACATAAACTCTTTTTTTAAATGCTACAAACATTTTAAAATGCAAGTGCACTTTTTGAAAAAACGCGTTTTTTTCAAAAAGCACAAACACATTTAGATTACACAACCATTTTTTTAAAGCATGTAGACACTTTTTAAAATTATATAAGCAGATTTCAGGAAAAAATTACAAACCACTAATTCTGTAGCATACACGTATAGAACTTGAATGCACGTACATATATGAATTCTGTATCACTGTACCTGTTTTTAGCACAAAATAAACAACCCCAACCATGAGCCCCCCCTCGAGACGTGCCGCCTTTGCCGGCTGCGCCCACCACACCACCCCTTCTGCATCCCACCGCCGGCAGCAACCTCGGCCGGAGCTCCGCCGGGAGCACTACCTCTCACGCCCTCTCTGCTTTCCTTTTTCTTCCTCCCATTTGACATCTCTCTCACTCTGAGACCTCCCACAGGAATGGCCCATGGCCGCTACTCACCTTCTACGCCATGGCCCCGCCGCCAGGAGCCCGGCACCTGCTCCTTGCCGCAGGCGTTGCCCACTCACGAACGACATATCTGTTTTTCTCAGAATCATTCACCCATCCATCTTCCTTCTTTTGAGATTTCAAATCAGGATAATCTTCTTCCTCGGTTTAATTTTCTTTGCCCACCCTTTCCTATTGATCCTCGCCAGTTTACCAATTTCAATTCACAGCAGTTTTTAAATTGGTTTATTTGACTGTAAGGGAGCGAGATGGGATTATCTAGCAGATGATCAAACCCTCTATTTTGCGCACGATCATTGGCCAGCTCGATTGGGACGTGCCCTTCGCTTGCACGTGGTCTATTCTACTATTTGCCAGATTTGTTTGATGGGCTGAGGCCCATGCTAGCCGGTTGAGGCATACCAGGCTTCATTGGGACAACGAGGGTTGAATTTTTCTAACGCGTACAAAAACTATCGTATGGACAGACGGGAGTAAGAAGCAATAGCCCCTTTACTATTAGGTAAAGACTGTACATTTCTTGTATACACGTGAAACTTTTTTATAAACATTTGACATTTTTCAACCACATTACGTATATTTTTCAAATATTATTTTGAACATTTTCCAAATACGTGTTGAACATTTTTATGAAGGTATGTAATATTTCTTAGAACTAGGCAAACATTATTTTACATTATATAATTATATTTAAAAAGATAAACAAACATATTTTTGCAATGCATAAAATAGTTTCAGGGTCACTGTCACATACTTTTTTTGAATGGTCTGATACATTGTTTTGAACTACATGATTTTTCTAAAGTGCACAAACATTTTTTGAAAATGTCACAAAAATTTGTTTGAAATGCGTGAACATAAAAAATGCCATGTATATTCTTTTAATGGTTCGAAACATTGTTTTCTGAATTATGAAAAAACAAATATTTCAAATTACCAATATGTTAGATATTCACAAACATATTTTTGAGACATGTGAACATTTTTGAAATGACATGTATATTTTTTTGAAAACTATCAATATTTTTCTAAAATTAGGTTAAAAAATTGCATCGCGTAAACATTTTTGAAAGTGTGATGAACATGTTAGAAAATTTAAAAATATGTTTTGCAATTAAGAAATTTACGTAAAAGTAATTAAAAAATCTCACTTGAGAGCCAACGCTATTCCCACGTCGGGCCGGCCCATTTGGGGGTGCCTGGGGCGAGCGTTACTTTCAGCTTGCAGTAAGCGAAAAATACCCTCTCCCTTGATGATGGGTTTATGGTAATGTTCATGGGATGCTCTGCATCATAAACTATAGCGTATTCAACCTGATAACTACATAATAACAATAGCGTATCCAGCTGGATAACTACATAATAATCAACAAGAAAAACTAGTTTTAAAAGTCGGACCGTTGATCGTAGCGGTCAAATCTCCGCTTGTAGATCCCAAGTCTTACTGTTGGGCTACATAATTCGAACATGGTTCAAATATATACCAATTTGGATCTAAGTTACTTAGCACATATGGTTAGTCTAAACAAATGATTGGATCACATGTATAAGAAACCAGATTTTAGTTAGTTAGCGTAGATGACCAGTCTAAAAAAAACTGTATTGTCTTCAATCTAGACAACAACAATGACTTGGTTACTTAGTTTAACCTTTAACCAGACAACCAGTGTTTAATCCTCTCAAAAAATCCGGATCAAACTGGTGTGCCTACACCTGACTTCTCCCAACAAAAGCGACAACCCAGAAAAATTGCCCATGTCCTCACGATCCCAGTCGAATGCACCACGAAGGAACATCCATCAGATACTTTTCTCGTTTATATATTGTCCACGTGTGATGATGACAAAACGTCATTTTTTGCAACTAAAAAGAAGCAATAATGCTAGACCTACAAAGAATCTACAACGTTCTATTTAACTTTGCAAACTAATTCCCCCCCCCCCTCCCCCCAGTTGAGTTGAATGCACCACGAAGGAACGTCTATATGTGTTTCTTCTTTGGATTTTTTGTTACTTTTTTATTTCCTTTTATTTTTATGTTTTAACATATGTTTACTTCTTCTACATTTTTGTATACACGTGAAACTTTTTTTATAGAAGTTTGACATTTTTCAAACACATGATGTATATTTTTCAAATATTATTTTGGACATTTTCATAATACGTGTTGAACATTTTTATAAAGGCATGTAATATTTCTTGGAACTTTGTTTTTTGAGAAACATTTCTTGGAACTATGCAAACAGTTTTTTACATTGTATAATCATTTTTAAACAATTGAACCTGCATATTTTTGCAATGCATAAAATATTTTTAGTGTCAAACACTTTTGTTGAACGGTCCGATACATTGTTTTGAACTACATGATTTTTCTACACTGTACAAACATTTTTTGAAAATGTCACGAAAATTTCTTTGAAATGCGTGAACATAAAAAAATGGCATGCACATTCTTTAATGGTTCAAAACATTGTTTATGAATTACGAAAAATAATCTTTCACATTATAAATATTCACAAACCTATTTTTGAAACATGTGAACATTTTTGAAAAGACGTGTATATCTTTGTGAACACTATCAAAATTTTTTGTCAATTACGTAAACATTTTTTTGCATTGCATAAACATTTTTTAACGTGTGATGAATTTTTTTGAAAATTTCAAAAAATATATTTTGCATTTATGAAATTTACGTAAAAGTAATTAAAAAATATCACTTGAGAGCCAACACTCCTCCCACGCTGGGCCGGCCCATTAGGGGGTGCCTTTCAGCTAACGGGCAGTAGGCAAAAAATACCCTCTCCCTTGATGATGGGTTTATGGTAATGTTCATGGGATGCTCTGCGTCATAATTATAGCAGATTTAACCTGATAATTACATAATAACAATAGCTGGATAACTACATAATAATCAACAAGAAAAACTAGTTTTAAAAATCAGACCGTGGATTGTAGCTATCAAATCTCCGCTTGTCGATCCCAGGTCTTACTGTTGGTCTACATAATTCGAACATAGTTCAAATGTATACCAATTTGGATCTAAGTTACTTATCACATATGGTTAGTCTAAACAAATGAGTGGATCACATGTATAAGAAACCAGATTTTAGTTAGTTAGCATAGATGATCAGTCGAAAATAACTATATTATCTTCAATCTAGACAACAACAATGACTTGGTTAGTTAGTTTAACCCTTTACCAAACAGCCGTCGTTTAATCCTCTCAAAAAATCTGGATCAAACCGATGTGCCTACATCCCACTTCTCCCGACAAAAGCGACAGCCCAGGAAAATCGCCCATGTCCGCACGATCCCAGTCGGATGCACTAGGAAGGAACATCCGTCAGATACTTTTCTCGTTTATATATTGTCCATGTGTGTCGATGACAAAATGTCATTTTTAGCGAATAAAAAGAAGCAATAATGCTAGACCTACAAAGAATCTACAAACGTTCTATTTAACTTTGCAAACTAATTCTCTCTCCCCCTGAATTCAACTGGGGTGAATACCTCCCCGCCCTACCAATCACAATCATTCGCACCCGCTTGTCTGTAAAAACTTCAAGTAACCTTTTGTAGGTGTAGGTTACTCAAAAAAAGATGCCACCTAGCACAGGTAGCAGGGGCCCGTAACAAATAGGGCCCAGCTATCCTTTGGATTCCACGGACAATTTAATTCATAGATAGACCAGAGTCCACTACTCGCTTGACCGACTGTTGCAAGTTTGCAACGTGTGTGCTTCTTCTGCTATAGCTCTGCTGTCCGTAACTTGGAGCATCGAATAATTGGGGTACATGAAAGCCCGGGCGGGACCATGGGGTTACGGTGACCAAGCCAAGCCACTTTCCACGCTCGTAAAAGACTTCCAGCGCGGCCCGGGCACATGAGCTGCTGGCTTCTGCACCACTGGGGTCTGACCAGTAGGAGTTATCTTCTATGCATGTTTACGTGTCAGCTTTTAACTAATCTCCTTCCGTTTGTTCGAGATCCATGAATAGACGACGAAAAGACATCGTGTGGGACTCGTAGTACATGAGTGTAGGTGCCTATGCAAAGTCGGGTTCGGTTAGATCGTAGGGAGGTGGGAGAGGAAACTTCCCCGTCAGACGAACATCTCCCCCAAACTAACTAAGTTATGCCGTAATCATCAGACACCACAACAGCGTAACGTATTGCTGCTGTTGCATGGCAATCTGTCGCCAGATGCCCGTTGGAAACGAAACGAGCGACAGGCCATCAATCGCACCCACGCAGAAAGACATGGATAGGATAGCTTAGCACGTGAACGCAGAAAAGGGATTCTTCCGCTCCCTTCTGAACCTTTCTTCGGTGTCGTCCCCGCTCCGAGAACATGCACAAAAGCTACTCTCACAGTTTGCTTGCGTTCCACTGTAAGCATGCATGCATGTGCCACCCCGCGACCGTGTCATTGGATCATGCAGTATGTGCGTTCCTCACTCAAGCTGCCACCAAAGAGCAATGTCTCACTGTCTGGTCCTCGGCGGCCTGACGAGATAGCCCACCAAGTTCGGCCCCTTCCAACCTAGGGATCGAATACGATCCGCTCCGATCCTGCAAAGCTTTTGCGTATCAGACAATCTGCGCCAGCCAAATGGAAAAAGGACCATCTAAAAAAGTCATTGCCAGAACTACCGTTGCGGCAGACCCGGCAAGCGACACGTGACTTTGCCGCCATTGCTTCTGGCGGCGGGTCCTGTCGCCACAAGCTATGGCGGCATGTCGTGTATCACAATTTTTTTTTGTCGTAGCCTCACCTGGCGAGTTGTTAGACTATGTATAACTTCTGTACCTATGTACGTATTGTAACACAACCATTATATATAATGAGATAAGCCACCCCTAGAGGGTTGTGCTAGTTCCCAAAACTTATTATCTTACATGGTATCACGCTAGGTTACGATCGCTTCCGCTTCTAAACCCTAATACCCGCACCGCCGTCGCAGCCGCCGCCGCCTTCACCGCCGCCGCCGCGCCACCGATCGCGCCGCCGCCATGTCGAGCGCCGCCACCACCGATTCCACTGTTGCGGGCTTCCTCCCGGCCTCTCTTGCGGCTCTGCTCAACCTCCCGCTCGATGCCGTCTCCGTTCCGGCTCCGATCGGGATAAGGAGCATCGGCTCCGTCTTCTCCACGCCGCCGGCGCCCTCGCTTGGGCGTGACCTCGTGGTCCACACCGCGGCGCCGCCGTCCGCTGCGGATTCCGCAGGCGTCGTCCCGCCGCTCCTGCCGCGAGCGGATCACACCGCCCCGCTGGCGGGGTTGGCGGCGTCCGCCCCGGCCGCGGGCCTTGCGGCATCCGCACCGGCCGCGAGCTTTGCGGCGCCCGCCCTGGCTGCGGTCCCGCCTCCTCCCGCATCGGCTTCGGTGCCTCCGGCTGCCTCCATGGTGTTTGCACCCCAGGCAGCCTCCTCGATGGGGTCGTCTTCGCCGCCGCCGTTTCACTTCGGTCATCTCATCACCATCAAGCTCTCTGCAGACAACTACATCTTCTGGCGTGCGCAGGTTCTCCCGCTCTTGGGGAGTCACTACCTGCTAGGCTACGTCGATGGATCGCTTCCCTGCCCACCCGCGCTGGTAGACAGCGTGCACGGTCCGGTCTACAATCCGGCCCATCGCGTCTGGACGGGGCAGGACCAGGCGAACCTCTCCTCCATCCAGGGGTCGCTCTCGCCGGCAGTTGCCGGCCTTGTTGTCTTCGCGAAGACGTCTCATGAGGCCTGGACCATCCTTGAGCGCACCTTTGCAGCGCAGTCCCAGGCTCGTGTCTCTGCACTCCGTCGTCAGCTTGGAGAGTGTCAGAAGCTTGACTCCACGGCCACTGAGTTCTACAACAAGGTCAAGGGCCTTGCCGACACATTGGCCTCCATTGGACAGCCCCTCACCGACTCCGAGTTCAACTCGTTTATTGTTAATGGTCTTGATGAGGAGTATGATGCCTTAGTCGAGATCATCAACGAGCGGGGTAACTCGACACCCATGTTGGCACACGAGGTTTTCTCTCGGCTTCTTCTCACTGAGCAACGGGTCGAGACTCGCCGCACCAGGGGCACTGGCTCTCTCTCGGCCAACGTCGCCACCAAGGGTGGCCGCTCTTCTTCATCACCCCGGTCTCCCTTGGGGCTGCCACCGTCGCCCGCCTCGGCCCCCCACCTACTGCGACCTTACCGGGGGCTGGCGGTCCACGTGTGTGTCAGCTTTGTGGCCGCGATGGGCACTGGGCCTCCAAGTGTCATAAGCGCTTCCAGCGAAGCTTCCTTGGTCTTGGCAATGACGGCAAAGATACACGCAACAATGCCCGTCAGGTCGCCATGGCTGATCGTCCCGCGCCGCAGAAGCACCAGGGACACACTCAGTCCTACTCCATCGATCCACACTGGTACATGGACTCTGGGGCGACAGAGCATCTGACCAGCGAGCTGGGGAAGCTTCACACTCGTGAACCCTATCATGGCTCCGACAAGATCCACACCGCCAATGGAGTAGGTATGCACATCTCTCATATTGGTCAAGCATCTCTTCTCACTAGACATGCCAATAGGAGTCTTCAGCTTCGCAATGTTCTTCGCGTTCCATCTGTGACCCGCAATCTTCTTTCAGTTCCTAAACTCACACGTGATAATAATGTGCTTTGTGAATTTCACCCTTTTGATCTTTTTATTAAGGATCGGGGCACGAGGGACATTCTTCTTAGTGGGCGGTTGTGCCAGGGCCTCTACCGTCTGGAGCATCCTGGTGTCGCTCGCGTTTTCAGTGGAGTTCGGGTCTCTCCGTCACAGTGGCATGCTCGTCTTGGTCACCCGGCCACACCTATTGTCCGTCATATTTTGCGTCGTCATGAGCTTCCTAGTTTGTCTAGTAATAAAGATGTAGCAGTGTGTGATGCTTGTCAGCAGGGGAAGAGTCATCAACTTCCTTTTTCGGAGTCCAGTCGTGAGGTGAAACATCCGTTAGAACTTGTGTTTTCAGATGTATGGGGTCCTGCTCAGACTTCTGTCAGTGGTCATAATTACTATATCAGTTTCGTTGATGCTTATAGTCGCTTTACCTGGCTTTACCTTATTAAACGCAAATCTGATGTGTTTGATATTTTTGTTCAGTTTCAAAAACATGTTGAACGTCTTCTCAAGCACAAAATTGTTCATGTCCAGTCGGACTGGGGGGGCGAGTATCGCAACCTCAACTCCTTCTTTCAGTCGCTTGGGATAGCTCATCGTTTAGCATGTCCACATACACATCAGCAGAATGGTTCAGTCGAACGTAAGCATCGTCATATTGTTGAAGCTGGTCTTACTCTTTTGGCCCATGCATCTGTTCCGTTTCAGTTTTGGAGTGATGCTTTCACCACTGCATGCTTTCTCATCAATCGTACTCCTACTCGTGTTTTAAACATGAAGACTCCCATTGAGGTTCTCCTTAATGAACAACCTGATTATACCTTTCTCAAGGTATTTGGGTGTGCTTGCTGGCCGCATCTTCGTCCATATAACAAGCGCAAGCTTGAGTTTCGTTCTAAGAAGTGTGTTTTCCTTGGCTATAGCTCTCTTCATAAAGGTTACAAATGTCTTCATGTTCCCACTAATCGTGTCTATATATCTCGGGACGTCGTGTTTGATGAGCATGTTTTTCCCTTTGCCAACCTTCCTGTGTCCACTGTCGAACCACCATCCCTGCATTCATCCTCTGTTGCTTCTGACCAATTTGATGATGTTGCATACTCTCCTTTGCTGTTACCTAACCATGGTGCAGGAACCGGACGTGGAGCTCGTTTGGAGCTGTTGGAGGATTCACCATCATCATCGTCGTCTTCTGGTGGGCATGTCGATCGCCCTCTGTTGCATGGCATCGATTCGCGTGCCCATGCATGGTCACCCGACGAGCCCGTCGCGCCGAGCATCTCCACTGTTCGGTCTGCTACGCCAGTGATCGTCGAGTCTCCAGCGGCTCGGCCTTTTTCGCCAGCGGCCGCCGAGTCGCCCGTGGCTCGGCCCGTCACGCCGTCTTCGCCCGCGGCTCGGGTCCTCACGTCGCCTTCATCAGCGGATCGGCCCGCGACACCGGCCGCGCCACGGCCCACTATGCCGAGCTCGCCATCGGCCCGGTCTGGGATGCCGGAGTCGCCAGCTGCTTCGTCTGCTCTGCCGGTTTCGCCGGTGGGCCGGCCTTCTTCGCCGACTGAGTCCGAGGCTACCGTGCCTGGCTCCTCGTCACCGGCTGACTCGTCAACGTCGCCGTCCTCCAGCCCGTTGCAGGCTACTCCGTCGACCTCGGTGGTTCCTGTGTCTCGACCACATACACGCAGTCGCAGTGGCATTTTCAAACCTAAGGAACGTACGGATGGTACGGTTGCTTGGTTGGCTGCTTGTTTGGCTGCTGCTGTTGCGGATCCATCTTCTGAGCCTCGCTCATATCAGGCTGCCCTGCGCATTCCACATTGGCGAGAGGCTATGGAGCAGGAGTTTCATGCTCTCCTTCGTAACAAGACATGGACTCTCGTTCCTCCACCACCACGGGTAAATGTTATTGACTCAAAATGGGTATTCAAAGTGAAGAAGCATTCGGATGGATCTATTGAGCGTTACAAAGCGCGACTTGTTGCTCGCGGTTTTCGGCAGCGCCATGGTCTTGACTATGAGGACACCTTCAGTCCTGTCGTCAAGCCTACCACTATTCGGCTTCTTCTCTCCATTGTTGTTTCTCGTGGTTGGTCACTTCGTCAACTTGATGTGCAGAATGCTTTTCTACATGGATTTTTGGAGGAAGAGGTTTATATGAAACAACCGCCTGGTTTCTCTGATCCTGATCGTCCTGACTATATCTGTCGTCTCTCCAAAGCACTATATGGTTTGAAGCAAGCTCCTCGTGCCTGGCATGCCCGCCTTGCCTCTGCCCTTCGTGCTCATGGGTTTGTGCCGTCCACTGCTGACACTTCATTATTTCTTCTACAGAAGCCAGAAGTCACTATGTATCTTTTGGTATATGTCGATGATATTATCCTTGTCAGCTCTTCTCAGTATGCTGCTGATGCTCTTGTCTGCTCTCTTGGTGCTGATTTTGCGGTCAAAGATCTTGGGAAGCTTCACTACTTTCTTGGAGTTGAGGTCACTTCTCGTGCTACTGGTCTTGTCCTTACGCAGAAGAAGTACTCCTTGGAGTTGTTACAAAAAGCCGGCATGCTGAAGTGCAAACCGACCACCACACCCATGTCGTCTACCGACAAGATAACAGCTGTTGATGGTGAGCTTTTGTCTCCTGCGGATGCCACAGAGTACAGAAGCATTGTTGGTGGACTTCAGTACTTAACGATCACGAGACCAGATATCTCTTATGCTGTTAACAGGGTTTGTCAGTATCTTCAGGCTCCCAGAGATACTCATTGGGCTGCTGTTAAACGCATTCTTCGTTATGTTCAGTTCACCCTGACTTTTGGTATGCATATTCGGCCGACTTCCTCTCGGGTCCTTTCGGCCTTCTCTGATGCAGATTGGGCTGGTAGCCCAGATGATAGGCGATCCACGGGGGGTTATGCAGTATTCTTTGGCTCTAATTTGATCGCCTGAAGTGCTCGGAAACAGGCTACTGTGTCACGTAGCAGTACTGAAGCTGAGTACAAGGCTGTGGCTAATGCTACTGCAGAGATTATTTGGGTGCAGTCTTTGCTTCAGGAGTTGGGTTTGTCTCAACCACAGCCTCCTATTCTTTGGTGTGATAACATCGGTGCTACATACCTTTCTGCAAATCCAGTATTTCATGCCCGAACGAAACACATTGAAGTTGACTATCACTTTGTACGGGAACGTGTATCACAGAAGCAACTTCAGATCAAGTTTATCTCGTCTAAGGATCAACTTGCAGATATCTTCACTAAGCCTTTACCACTGCCACAGTTTGAGGCTTGTAGGCGCAATCTTACCCTTCTCAGTTCTTTATAAAGTGGCTAAGATTGAGGGAGGGTGTTAGACTATGTATAACTTCTGTACCTATGTACGTATTGTAACACAACCATTATATATAATGAGATAAGCCACCCCTAGAGGGTTGTGCTAGTTCCCAAAACTTATTGTCTTACACGAGTCCTCTGACAGTCCCGTTAGACCCGCCGCTGCCTTTCCATCTCGGCAAGGCTGCTCAAGATGGTCGTCATCCGCGTTGGCGCCTTTGGCACAATGCCAACCTCACCTAGCGCTCCTCCTCCATATCGGTCGCGTTCTACTTGACGCAGCTGACAAAGGCACCTGGGCGCGCCAGCATTGCTTGTTGACAACGCTCGAAGCGTGGGCGGCGCGGCAGTAGCACCAAGCGGCTGAAGCATCGCCTCCCGTAGGTCAGTGAAGTGTGGCGCGGTGGAGCCATTGCGTGTATTGTGACCACTGATATATATATATATATAGAGAGAGAGAGAGAAGATCGAACAAATAGGTGAGTTGGAAAGATTAAAGGTTGATCAAGACTAACTCAAGAGTGAATCAAGTTAATCAATTCACAAAGCGTAGAAGATGTACCGAGAGGGATCAAGTGATCCCATGATATGGTAAGTATTGTTCATTATGCTTTGTATACTAACCCATGATCCATGTGAGAGTTCTAGAAGGCTTTTGTAGCATGTGCATAGATTTGGAATATCTCCATTGGCGATAGTTTTTTGTTCTAGTGTTTGAATTGTCTCTATCTTTGAAGTCTTTAAGATAAAAATTATCTATTGCTTGTGATCTTTTTATGCATGATTATTAAGATATAACACATGTAATTTGTTTAGATAGCTATGTCGATCTAATGAATGTGTTCTATTTAGATACAGTTATGCAGATCAAATAAGTGCAATCGATTTAGACATCGTTACGTAGATCTAATGACTATGATGTATTTATGTGCAATTATAAAAATTGAAAGGATGTAATATGCTTAGATGTGATTATCTAGAGCTAACGAAGTACGATATGTCTAGTAGTGGCAGAGCTACCATAAAAAAGCTGGCTGGGCCAAACACTGCAAACTATGCTATCAAACCAAAAATCAATGCATTTGTTATGGACTAGGCTTTCTATAAAACATATTTTTACTTCAACCCTGGGCGGGCCACGGCCCATCCGGCTTTGCATTAGCTCCGCTGGTGATGTAGGTATGATAATGTACATCTAACGGTTGTGATCTACTAATGAAGATCTGGTCTATCAGATTGCCGACTGGTGTTTGATTTTCCTTTTAGAATTTCTAGCATATTTTTTATTTTTAATTCATATAGTAGTAATAAATAAGTAGTAAGTTTAAGATATCGTTGCCAATTAATAAAGTGCGACATAATGGCTTTCATCATTAATAAAAGACAGAGGTTTGAATAACTGCATTCCTTTTAGTTTTAGCGACACTGCTATTGCCTTATTTTGAAGAAAACACGTGGCCCGTACTCACGCAAAGATGGACAAAACGAGTGAGGTAAAGGAATGAGAGAATGTATTATTAAAGCCTTTGACCGGCTTAATTAGCCACCATCTTCGACTGCTCCCACTCTGCCTTTCCGACGAACTATTCCAACGGCGACACACCACCGCTGCGAGCCGACTTTTGCTCCAACCTATCCTGGACTCGTACTTCATGTTTCAGACTACCCACAATAAGAGTAACATAGATAATAATATCACACATTTCTAAATAAAATAGATGATGTGACAAACAATAAATGAAGAAAGAGAGGAAAGTAGTAACATAGCTAGTTACTACTAGTACGAGTAACATCACATATATCAAAGCAAGATGGGTCTATAGCGTAATAAATGAAGTATTGTATGTTATCATATATATGTTACTCCCCACTGTAGAGGTAGTAACATAGACTAGTAACATACACATGTTACTACTCTATGTTACTACCCATTGTGTCTAGTCTCAAAGGTGTAGTACAAATATTACGGGCGAATGACATAATCTATAGAAAACTTCGCCGCGCGTATCACACAGAGCTACAATCATTAGTTTCACTTTACCTACTACACCAAACCAAATACAAATTGTTAGTAGAACAGTGTCGCGTTTGTTTGAACAAGCTGGTGAGAAGTCATTCATCAAATCTAGCCAGACTAGCCTTTCCTTCTTCATGAACGCCGGCCGGGCTACATGCATGATAAGTTTCTTGGCGGAAAAGACATATATTTATTTCCTCTTCCATTGATCGACAAATCACGGGAGAAAAGGTGGACTCCATCCAGGCACCGAGTCTATCTCTTGTGCTTTCTGAACGAAGACCTTTGTGATCATGGATGGGCGTGGTTTCATAACCACAATGGCAGTCCCGAAATTACCAGCATATATACACCAATCAGATTAAGTGCTAACCTAAATTTCTACCCTAATTCAATGGTAGATTCGAACCCTCATATGTTTACCTATCAGATGATGAAGCGTGGCATGTCCGGTTGCTTCACAAGTACACTCATTCACAAACAAACGAAGAAACAAAGCCTTTGCGTTCCTTTTTAGGGTGTGGTTATTTCCGAATACTTGACTGTTTCGTGATTGCATTTGCTGACCTAAGAAGGCTAACGCGCATATCTTGTGATAGATTAACAAGCTAGGAAACAGAGACAGCTCAACTGAAATGAAGTAGCAGGAGTACTATATGTTGTTCCCACGGCGCATAAAATTAAAGAAGATAAATGCATGGATTCATTCCATATACTCCCTCCGTTTCTAAATACTTGTCTTTCTAGACATTTCAAATAACTACTACATACGGATGTATGTAGACATATTTTAAAGTGTAGATTCACTCATTTTGCTCCGTATGTAGTCACTTGTTGAAATGACTAGAAAGACAAGTATTTAGGAACGGAGGGGGTAGTATATATGAATAAGACACCGATCCCATTACCGAAAAAGGGTTTCCCCCCGCTTTGTATACAAAGCAACCAACCGAATCATACAGGGATAGGTGCTGGGGCGGAAGCAGCACAGTCACGCCCAAAAGAAACAACAGAGAAAGAGCAAAAGAAACAAATGCCGACAACGGCGGGTCAACAAAAACGAAGAAGTCTCGCGATCGCTAGGCCCACCGAGTTCATCCACTAGGCTCCAAGACTCCGAAGCGCCGGCACCAATCAACACCTCCAAGAAGGATCGCGACGATGGCGACGCTGCTGCCAAGGGTTTCCCCCGGTACACGACGAGGCGAGAGGAAGAGAAGCCCCCGACGCCCTCCCGGAAGGGCAAGCGGCACCCACAGGCGCCACCGCGCCGGAGTCGGCCACGCCGACAGGGGTTTCCCCCGATCCCAACCCGCACCTCGGGCGCTTCGGATCCCGCCACCAAACCAACCACCACCCTGCGCCAACGCGGTCGTGAGGCCTCCACGCCGTCTCACCACGGCACCGCGAAGTGAGGACAGCACGACGAAGAATCAGAGCCGGGACTAGGGCATCAGCACCATCGGCACGCGGGAGGGCCCCACCTCCACTGTCAGCGACAGTAGCCGTCCGGACGCAATAGCAGGAGCACACCAGGCCCGTAGGCCCACAGGCCCGGCCGAGCCCTCGTGGGCCCGTAAAGCTCCCGCCTTCGCGCTGCTGCCGGCACGCCATCGGCGCCGACGCCCCAAGTCCGAGCCGCTCCTCCTCCTCACCACGCCGCAGACAACGAGACCATGCCGGGGGGCCGGCCCGCTAGGGCCCCATCTGGGCCCGACGTGCCCAGATCTGGGCCGGGGGCGCGACGACGGCCACCCAGCACCACCACGCCGCCTCGCCGCCAAGGAGCGGCGCCGTCACCACGCCGGCCGCCGGCCGCCACCACAGGGCCGCCGGACCGC
>NC_041388.1:290075557-290082933 GCF_002162155.2 Triticum dicoccoides
CATCACCCGGGCCAACGCCGGGGTCGCCCGCCGGCAGCGGCGGAGGGAGATGGGGAAGGCGGGGTCCTGCGGGCGCGGGGCGCGAGCTCCGCCCCGGCCACCTCCCGGGGAGGCGGCGCGAGGCGGCCTAGCCGGAGGAGGGGCCGGGCGGAAGGGGGGCGGAGGCGGGGGGCGGGGCCGACGGCCGGCGGCGGCGGGAGAGGCGGCGGCGGCGGGAGGAGAGCGGGGGAACCCTAGCCGCGGGAACCCCCTCGGCTCTGTTTTCCGGATCCCACCGATCCCATTACGTAGTGTGCTTGCATCCCGCCAAAGTAAAGCATGTGGTGCATTTTCTCACGTCCTGGTCCCAGATGGTTAACTTGACCCAACAAAGGGGAGTAACTTGTAAGCAAACTCGGCACCTACATATCGGGGTTTGCTTCAGTCATATAGCAAAAACAGCTACTGGCGGTGTACTCCATTGACCGTCGCTAGCGTGGTATATACCGTACGTGTTGATCGCTTGTGAGCACGGACTCTGAATTGGTCACAGCCAAGAGGGCGTAGGGGTACGTACGCGACTTGTCCAGCTTCCATGCATGCATGCATGTGCATGTGCATGTATACGTACTTGTCCCTTGGCCGCAATTTAATTAGTTCCCTCCGGCCGTACGCAGTGTACATAAGCTCGCTGTACGTACTGGTGTTTTCTTCCAACTTGATTAGCATTCATTGGCACGTGACTGGGTCCGGCAGCTAGCTAGGCTGGCTGGCTGGCTGTACGTTCTCCGAAGACCACGTCTGAGTCCGACTCTGCTGCTGCCTGCAACGTGCCGCGCCGAAGCTGAACCTGGAAGGCCAGAAATGCTAGACACCGACACGATAGACCATTCCTTCACGTTATATGTTGAACCTAGATGCCGCAAGGAGGACCCGATCCAGCGCGCACCCCGGGGTACACATTAAATCTCTTCTCATGCCCCTCACCATGGAATGGAAAACAGGTTTGATGAATATTTTTTTTTGATAAAATGCGCTTTTATAATGTAGCATTAAGTGGATAAAAAATAATAAACAAAACCTGATTTCTGCATAGTTAAGATGCACACAGCAAATACCAAAAGTTTGATAAGATAAAAGTTAAAATCAGGATACCAGTAACAAAAGATTCGTATGACTGACACTGTTGCCCATGTCAAAGAAATATTTGATGAACATAAACTTGTTTCAGAGCTGCCTTAGCGTAGCTCATCTGCTCCCGGGCAGGCGGCACCGAATTAACGAGAAGACATGATCGAGCTTCTGGAAGGATACCGGCCGGAAAACATGTCGTCGAGGAGGGCGAGATCCGACGACGGAGGCCGCGTGGGGCGTTTGCTCTGTGATTGAAGGAGACCGGCGAACAGCTGCCACGATCGATCCACCTTGACCACGGTGGGTGGCGTCGCCGTCACTTAACCATCAGAATCTTTATGAGAGGAGATTGGTCTAAATAAAGCGCTTTGGGAAGGATTAGTTAATCAAATTGCCTGGGGCCGGAACACACGGTTTCTAAATTCTAGCAATATATTCCCGTCCCATCGCCTCAACTTGAGCTTGAAGCGTAGTACGGTCTATATTATTGGACCAGGAAAAAAGACCACTGGTGACGGACTGACAGCCACCCGGCCTGGCTTGGCTTGTACCCTGGTCGATCGGTTCCCGTTTTGGGGTTAATGAATTTTTGTTCAGAGAGCAGAAGTTTAGGGCGGTTGACTTCTAAGTACACCAACTACCCTTTTCGAGTTAAGGATTTCCCCAATTTCTTTACTGAAACTGATAAAGCTAACACAAACAATTTCTTGCCCATTTGCAAGAATTACCAGCTACTTGAAACGCCGAGCCGGAGTAGCGCATGCATTATTTTAACAAATATTTTCTAACTTTATTTGTGGGGTGATTTCCTCCAACTTGGAGCCTGATAATATATTTATACAAAAGTAACAATTGAAGTTAAATAAAGAGATACTAATGCACATGTTAGAAATATCCAACTGTTTAGATCGTCGAAAAAAGATATCCAATGTTTACGAGCGGTAAGAGTGGGAAAAAGAACCAAAGTGTATTGACACACAATTAGTAGTGCAGCATAGCAAAACACTCAGAGTTTAGACTCTTTGGTCCTGGAGTAAAGTTCGGGGACTAACATTCAAAAGTTTATTTAAATCCGATCCAAGTCCTTGTTAGACATTGATTGTGTCGTTGTAGGACAAAAGGTTCAATGATTTTATAACCGAGTTTCTAGCAGAGAGCACATCCATGGGTTCTTCTTCTAGTTTGGTAGTAACTAGTAAGCGTGCACGTGCAACGCACGTCTCTACTAAACACATGAGTATTAATTTTGAATTTGTATTTCATTTTTACTTTGAAAAATAGAAGATATGCAGTCCAAGAAGAAATCACAATCATATAGTTTATGGCAGTCAATAATCAGTTCGGTTTGTTGTCCCACGATTTGCCTATTTGGGGATGGCATGTGAAGTTCGAGCATATCATTTACAAATCACAATCATACAGTATGTGTCACACATCCAGGACAATTATATTTAACCTAGTGCATAACAAAAATGGAATTAAATATGTCATGAATATTTCAGAATGTCTTTATGAACTTGATATGACTTATGATAAACATAAGCATTGTCCAAGTGAACATGTAAGAGATACAAACTTGGAACAAAGAGAGAGAAATAACGGTCGTTGAAAGATCTGAATCCGTCCCCTCTTGGGTTTGGGATGCTTGTTATCTTCAGAAGTTTAGGCTCAGCAATGACTAAGAGGTTGTCCATGGAATAACAGAGGGCACTGCTAGCGAGCTGGAAGAGTCCACGGGTAGTTCGGACAATTTTGCCCTATTCCCAGTTTCACACAACAGCTTCTCTTGGAGTACAACTATGGTTCAGACATACACTATCTGGTAATACATAGTTGCATAACATCTTCAAGCCAAAAAACAATCCTTAGTAAAACATTACATTTGATTTGATAATGAAATGAAGAGAAGGATTTTAACAGCAACTATTTTCATGGTGCAGAAAAAAAAACAGGGCTTAAATGAATTAAATCACACACCTGTTATGAGTAGCATACTCCTAACTTCCTAAGGAAAAAATAACCCAACATGCAACAGTCATCGAGGACCTGCAGGAAGAAAAATAGCAGGTATATATGTTGCCAACCTGCAAAATCCATACCCAACTATATAATACAGATGCAAACTTTCTTGATGCCCAAACAGACACGCTATCCATTCTAAACTTAAGGCAACTCATATGGCTTGGTGCAAGGATTTAATATAAAGCACTAAATATGTCAAAACAACCCTTTTTAGTACTTATTGGAACACAACATATAGAACGGACATCGAATCTTTTAGCAAAAATCTACATACCTTCATGTTGTAGAGATCAAGCTAGCCGAGTCTTCAGCTCTATCCTCCAAGGCTGCAGCCTCCTATGGGTACCAATAAAGTAGAGTACTTCTACAACCTTTTGCTGGACAGAATTAATTTGGGAATGAAGAAATTCATGTTTCAGAATGTCAGCTCTTCCAATAGCCCGGTTTAAGAGTTAATAACAACTGAGGTGATATACATTCAATACAAGAATCCTTTAAACCTCGAGGATGTAAAACAACTTCACTGCAACTATTATTTGTCGTACATGGTTTCTATTCTAATTATTGTACCAGATGTGATTGTAGCTAAAACAGAACAGAAAACACTAATGAACTTTTGCAACTATTATTTGTTGGACATACTTTCCATTCTACTCCCTCCGTTTCTAAATATAAGACTTATTAGAAATTTCAACAGGGACAACATATGAAGCAGAATGAGTGAATCTACACTATAGAATATGTCTATATACATCTGTATGTAGTCCCTATTGAAATCTCTAAAGTCTTATATTTAGAAACGGAGGGAGTAATTATTGTACCATTCCTATAGAAAAACAGAATAGGGAAAACTAATTAACTTTTTGTCCCATCACAACTATCACTAACTAATGAAAACATCATCGATACATAGCCCTTTCCCAGGGCCTACATATTTGATCAGTTGGTGCATCTGTAACATGTTACATATATTTATTCTAGCACTACTACTACTGCAGATTGGCAACACAAAAAATATTCTATGTTTATCCCTTCCTTCATGTGTTTTTCTTGTTTCCCCCAATCCAACTTCTTGATCTGCCAACCATCATCTCAATCATGACTGAACACAAGAAAACATCCACCAAACGCTCGCAAATATGTACACGCTCGGATGCAAATGCAACAATTGTGCGTGCTAATGCAATAATCCAGAGAACAGGTTGCAGGTTCTCTGATTATGCAAAAGCTCATGGAAAACACAAATTGGCAGGTTCTCAGATTATGCATAGCTCATATATAAAGCAAATCCGCAGGTTCTCATACCATGGTAACTCAAGAAACTCAGACGCTATACAAAGTTCCTTGTACATCTCCGGTAATAGAATGTTTCTTCTATAAAGCACTTTATCAGTCTATCTCTTGACAGCAAAATATGGAACAGACTAAATAAACATTGCAATAGAAATAAAAATAACAATTATTTGCACTTCCCCAAAACCAATTTGGTTTGCATCTTGTATTTCAATTAAAATACTATGGAAGGCAACATGATTAACAACTTCAAAGAGAAATTAATTGTATAAAAATTGCATACAGACAACCCTGGATAATATCGATTGAAGTGAAAGATCAATATTATATTACCACTAATATTTAGAGAAAAGAATGTAAATGAAGTATAAACTGGAATTTCTACTAACAAGTCACAAAATGGGAAATAAGAAAGAACCTAGAAGATACAAAATGAGAATAATCTTTAAGGTAATGAACAGAAAAAAGAATGGAAAATAAGAAAGAACTGATAGATTTTATGTAATGGCTAAAAAGAAACTTAATGGGGGTATGTACTTATAGAATGCGTATTTTTCAAATATATGAAAACTATGTAAGATTGTAGGCAGCAAGACAGGACCAAGGCCCTAAGGGGGAGAGAACAACACATGAATATGAGAGAGGCCTGCCAAGCCAACACGAAGCCTGTGAATTATAGAATGACATTTGATACTACTTCCACAATTATTCTCCGGTGAAGAAGATATTTATCAGCAACACACAATGCAACATGCAAAAGGAACTATTTTGCATGATGATATTTGTCTGGTAGTGCAACGACGAAGCAAAAAAAGGCAATTATCATTTAACTACTATTATCCTATTTCACATCCATAGAATATGTGCAGGGAAAATAATAATAATCAGACATGTTCTCTACAGAATAGTAAACGTGCACGTGCAACGCACGTATAAACACTTGGAAGATATATTTCCTCATTCATCGTAGTTAAGAGGCACTTATTCAAATAAAAAATTTATAAGAATATTTTGCATGGCATGAAACGACAAATGTTACGGTCTCATTTGGGAAACGGTTGCGCCTCTTGTGATGTATAGGAAAAATTAATATGGCATGAAACGATGAATGTTCATGTCTCTGACACACAAAAATACATGAAGCTGGACAACTCCCTAACTAACATGGAACTGCCTAAGATACGGTTAGATACTATGCACTGGAAAAAATAAGTTTGAAATACAAAGGCCTAAGATTTCAGAGTATTGCGTCATCTCATATGAAACTAATAATTTGGGAACAATTCCTACATGCCTAGCAACAAGAGCAAAGATATGTGTACGAGCATAATGAGTAGAATTCAATTCTGAATATAAAGAAAAAGCCACAAAGATGACTTTGTTTTTCATTGCCATGTGAGAATCGAGGCTTGAATCTTTCAACATTTACGTCCGATGACATACAATATACTCATACAGCTCCTTGCATTAGTGTTTTCATAATTAACAAAATGAATAAAAAGGCTAGAAATAGAGCCTTATGTGTGATCAATGCAGCATACTACTAAACAATGGATCCAGAATGCACCGGAGCTAGTCTGGAAGGCAGAAAACAAAAGGCCTCTTTAAAGATCTTGAGGGAAAAAACTACCAGGGAAAGTAAAGGTTAAATATGAGACCAAAATCATTTCCTTGTGGCCAATCCTGTATTATTATGCTGCTGCTACTACTATTATTAGTAAAACAGATGGTCTAAAATTTTCTGCGGGGTCTAGCTCGAGACCTGTGCATGGACAGAAGAGATGACCTCATGGAGGGTGACGCCATGGAGGTTGCACCTGCACATCAGAATAGTAGACCAACTCATATTTTAGAATGAAGATGGTCCATTTGTATCTCCTATTTGGAGTTCATCTTACCAATTGGAAAAGAGGAATTATGGGTGACATCGACATTATCTTTGTTTGAGGCATGTTTTCCTTTTAGCCGTGCAATCCGTTGCTTATTTAAGCACTCTGCCCTCTGTTCTTTGGATAGGTCGGCATACCAACTGGTGCCACTTCTTAATTTTCAGCCACCATTTACTTCTTCGAGACGATGACTCGCGGAGCTTGTAGATGTACACCCTACAATAAAATAGGATATGAATTTATAAACAAGTAGTAATAGGTGCAACAATACAATCTTATATGAAGTGGATGAATATACCATCTGTATGTGTGTTGGTTATGTTGCTAAAAGCAGTACATTGCACAGACCCTACTGAAGAAACATGTATGTGTGCCACCGGATCATGGGTAACACTATCCCCAGCTGAAGGAATCTTCTGTTGGAGGTTTACACAACGCCGGTGCAGGGATGTTGGAGGTTTACACTATCCCCATTTGTATGTGATTTAAAATGTCAGGGTTATATATCAACATACGTCCAGATTGCCCGTCTTCAGTAGCAGACGACAAGAGGTGTACCACATCAGTGATGACGATGCCAATTTATTTGACGAAGTTCTCCCATCTCTTCTCGTACTCGACAGCGATATGAAACAAACAGAGCAACAACAAAAAAGGGTCAGACAAATTAAAACGCGATTTCATTAAGAATAAGTTGGAAAGCATTCATGATTCATCCATGTCGATCCCACGGACCTTGGCGATCATGCCGACGCCCATCTCCATGGCGAGCTTGGCGAGGAAGAGGTCATCGGCGAGGAGGCACTCGCTGAACCCTTTGAAGCCCAGCAGCCAGCGGAGCGGCGGCGATCGCTCCATCTCCGCGAAGCGCCGCACGATGTCGCCCGCGACGCGGCCGCCCTACACAGCCGCGGCGACGTCCGCCGGCAGGCTGGAGAGCTTCCTCCCCGCCCGTGCCAGCACGAACAGCGCCTCCCCACTGGCCGTCGCCGTCCCCTGTTTCACGGCGGCCGCGGCCGCCACTGTTGTTGCCACCGCCGCCGTCGTCGTCGTTGTTGC
>NC_041388.1:290083313-290085024 GCF_002162155.2 Triticum dicoccoides
CTATGAAGGCGGGGATGGAGGTGGAGGTGGAGCTGGCCGAGGTGGGGTGAGGAGGATTGGTGGCGGTGGGTGGAGGGGGAGGAGGGCAGCATTGGAGAGGGGGAGGCCATGGCTGGTGGCGAGGGGAGGGGGAGAGGGGAGGGCGGCGGCAGGGACGGCGTGAGGAGGATAGAGCAACCGACGGGAGAGCGTGGGGCTCTCGTGTTTTTTTCCTCGAGCCTGGGGGACGGATGACGGGGGTTGATCGTGGGATTAGTGGGCTGAGCTAACCGTGGTGTTTGATGCCAAACATTCAGATGATTTGGATCGTTAAATCTTTCGATTGAATGGATGAGATGAATTGGTTCTCCGCCCTCTCGTGCTTTTATAGGAGTAGTAGATTAACAATATCTTCTAGCTTCACACTATAGTAACAATAACTTCACCTTATTCAATTTATTCTTCACCCAGTTACTCCAAAAGTCCGATGATGAAGAGAGATGAGCAATATATTTGAACACTCTTCTCATGCCTACTCCCTCCGTCCGGTGAAGAATATACGTTTGGCTTTAAAATTTGTCCACAAAAGAGTGTACTTCTATCTTCTCAATTCATTTTAAAGTGAAAAATGCTTCTCTCTCATCACACGATAATCAAGGCCAATAACATTCTATACATGGTCTCCTTAATTTCAACGTGCACTTAGGCTGGTCATAGTGAAGAGTAACTTATATTAGTGTCATGCATATGACACTAGTCTAAGTTATTATCTTCATAGTGCAAAGTAACATATAAGTAGTATCATAGAGGACTTCACTTATTAGCTTGTAGACTTATCTTGTCTTGGGAATCGCTATGTTACAGTAACCTAGTCCCTCCATTCCACAATGTAGTGCTTCCTCTATCCCCGTGCTTCAACTTTGACCGTAAATTTAACTACCAAGACCGATTGCGGCGGGAGCAAAAATTATATCAGTGAATTCGTATTCGAAAGAAGTTTTCAATTATATAATTTTTACTCCCGCCACAGTTGGTCTCGTTGGTTAAATTTATGGTCAAAGTTGGACCTCGGGAAGCACGGGCGCATTATATTTTGGAATGGAGGGAATATTGTTATCACTTCTCATTAACTATGTGCCACATAAGCAAAATTTTCTTGGAATGCACTATGTTACTAGCTAAGTTACTCCCACTACGACTAGCCTTACTACATTCGTTCTGATTTATTAGTCCCGTTCATATTTTGTGTCACATTTTGACCATAGAATTTACTAACAAAATGTTAATGCATGTCAGTAAAAATTGTATCGTTGGGTTCGCATTTGAACATAGTTTTCAATATGACATGCATTGATATTTTGTTAGTTAAATCTACGATCAAAATTTTATACTAAAAACGAAGGGGGCCAATAAACCAGGGCGGAGGTAGTAGCTCATTGGAGGTTGGGTAATTAAAGAGAAGAGAGATGGTGGCTTGCACCTTTCCAATGCAGTTTTTTACTTCACTCCATAATTTGTCCTAAAATTTCTACATGTACACCTTTCACTGGACGAAAGAGTAGGCTCCTTTTAGTCCTTATACGTGGGATTGTTGTAGGCCTTATTGAATTCGTATTCCATTCACTTACTTTGAAAGTTCGGATGAAGAGAAGCGAGCAATATTTTCAACACACAACTAAAAACTCAGAGTTTCACAATTCTATATGTTGCTCTTCATGAACATCTAAAAGTG
>NC_041388.1:290085293-290089399 GCF_002162155.2 Triticum dicoccoides
GATTTTTATGAACGTCTTCAAAACATGGAAGTTTCAAAGAAAAACGATAGAAATGAACCTATAAACATGCAGCGGAAGGTAGACTACACTAGGCAAGAAATAGTCAAGTATACAATGAAGTGAAAGCACGAAGACTAATAGCAGCTGTGCAGTATGGATCAGGATGGAAGATAGTATGAAGCCAATCAGAACAAACAGTCACACAGTGAAGACAAACAGATAATGCAAGCTGGCAATGACTTCACAAGGACCAACTATAAATAAGAGAAGGAAAGGATAGAACCAGTTGCTTGTTGAAGACAATGATTTATTGGACCAGTTCCAGTTGCTGTGACAATTGTACGTCTGGTTAGGCAGGTTGAGATTTAACTCAGAAGACCTTGTCTTCACCTTATTCCCCTTGAGCTAAGGACACCCAGTCCTCGCCCAATCACTCAGGTAAGTCTTCAAGGTAGACTTCCAAACCTTCACAGACTTCGTTCACCGGCGATCCACAATGACTCTTGGATGCTCAGAACGCGACGCCTAACCGGCTGGAGGATTCACAGTCCTCAAGTGTAACAAGTCTTCAGATCACATAGACAGGAAGACTTCAGTGATGCCTAACACTCTTTGGCTCTGGGTGTTTAGGGCTTTGTCCTCGTAAGGATTTCTCTCTCAAAGGCTTCGAGGTGGGTTGCTCTCAAACGACAAAAGCCGTGTTCTAACTCTGAGAAGCCAACCAATTTATGGTGTAGGGGGTGGGCTATTTATAGCCACTAGGCAACCCGACCTGATTTGTCTGAAATGACCCTGGGTCACTAAGGAACTGACACGTGTTCCAACGGTCAGATTTCAAACACATGCGACAACTTTACTTGGGCTACAAGTAAAGCTGACTTATCCAGCTCTGGATAAGTTTTGCTCTCATTGTCTTTGCTCGAAGACATAGGATTGTGGTTAAGCATCACTTCAGTCACTCTGACTTTGTTCACTGGGACCCCACTTAACAGTACGGTGGTTCCTATGACTCAACAAATAAGAAAAGGAAACAACGAAACAACTAAGTCTTCGCGCTCCATAGTCTTCACACGATGTCTTCTCTTGTCATAGTCTTCAATGTGAATATCTTCACATACCACCTTTGTCTTCAATGTCTTCATACATTTTTAGGGGTCATCTCCGGTAGGTAAACCGAATCAATGAGGGACTACTACCTGTGTTGTCCTGCAATTCTCACAAACACATTAGTCCCTCAACCAGGTTTGTCGTCAATACTCCAAAACCAACTAGGGGTGGCACTAGATGCACTTACAATCTCCCCCTTTTTGGTGATTGTTGACAAATTGGTTGAAGTTTTCAACGGGGATAAAAGTATGTGAAATTGTAAAGGATTTAGGTATTGTCTTTGTAAGTAGCAGAAAGGATCCCCCTGAAGATGTGCATATAAGTATTTTTATTTTAAATGCAAATGCACATGGCAGGTTGTACTTGCGGAGCTCCTCTTCTACTTATGAAGACAATTCATCATGCATGAAAGGATATAACGAAGATAATGACATGCATAATAAAAAATGGACGTCTCCAAAGTGACTTTGTGCGGAATTTATCGTCGCACATGCGGAATTTATCATCGCATCACATAGTTGACGAAGAGGTAGCAGACGACCATCAAGTTTAAGTGTTACAACTCAAAACGAACCAAATGTATCAAAAGCAAGAGTTGTAAGCACTTGGCAAATGTAGCAAAAGTATAGCAACCACCCATATGGACCCGCTTGAAGACTATCAACTCGTATACTTCTCCCCCTTTTTTCAGTAATGACCAAAAAGGTTTGAAGACATAGAGCTTCTACTCGTTCCCATGAGGAGTAGGCGAAGTAGCAGGGTCGTCGTTGAGGTTCGGTGGTGCAAAAGAACTTGGTGCAGTGTCGACACACGCTGAAGTTGGAGGTGGTGAGGTAGCATCATCTTGATCATCTATGACTCTGGCATTCACTGTTGTAGCCGAGGAGGAATAGTCAGAGTCTTCGAGTGAGGGAGTCCGACGCAAGTGAGCATTCCTTGGAGGAGTTGAGTCAAACTTCAATCTCTCTGTGAAGCCGTCGTCTTGAAGATCAACTTCAGCACTGAGCAGTGTCAAGCTCTTCCATGACCTCTGACAGGTTTCATGTGTAACAAAGGGATTCTTGGTGGCAAGATTTCGAATGCGATTGACATCCACCAAGAGGCTTTGCATCTGACACTTAAGCCAGCCATGATGCTTATCCTGTTTCTGATGTAGAGCGATGAGAAGCTCTCGGTCATTGAGAACACGAGATCGCTTCCGAGGCCTTTGGGCGATGGTACTTGCAGTGGCTTCAGTTTGGGTGCGAGGGGCACGTGTATTGCCAGCCAAGGGATAAACACGAGAAACGGCCTGAACTCCTTCAATGGGCTGGGTGAAGTTTTGATGATCGACATTGTGAAGATAAATTGGCTCCTTTGCAGGCTCTGGGTAAATGGCTTCGACAGACAGATCAACCTCTGGCAAGAATATAAGATGATTGCGCGCAGACGGCTGATAGTTGATAGCAGAGTGAAGCTTGATGAGGCGCATTACCCATGGAGCATAGAACTTCAGACCAAAGATATCGGAGCCAGATGCAGCCAATTGTCTGATGAAGAAGTCTTGAGCATTGAAGTTGATGCCATTGATGATATAGAAAACCAATGTCTTCATTGCTCCTTCAAGCTTCGCTGCAGGAGAATGTCCTTTGACCGGCCAGAGAGTTCGCCTTATAATATGATAAATGGTGTGTGGCAGATACTCTAGGTCTTCAACAAAGAACTCATTAGGATAGTCAGCGTCTTGTGGCAGAGGCTTCATCATGCTCAGCATTTGGCTCATGTTTGGCTCTGGCTTTTGGAAGATGCTTTCCAACGCATTTTGGTGTAGCTGAGAACCTTGTTCATAATGTTCGCCAGGAGTGGGCAGGGCAGTAAGCTCAATGATGTCTTGGGCTTTAGCTTCATGGTGTACATCGCCTGTCATCCACTCAAGGATCCAAGTCTTCGGATCCCTGTTGTAGCCGCGAATGTGAAGGGTAGCATAAAATTGTAGCAGAAGCTCTTCATTCCAATGTTCTTTGGCAGTCACAAACTGTAGAAGGCCAACATCTGTGAAGCAGTCAAGGGCTTCTTCTAGGCAAGGCAGGCCAGCCATGGCTTCGCTGTCTAGACGCATATGAGGGAAAATGCGCCCCTGATTGTATAAGATGCAGGAATAGTAATTGCGCTGCTGATAAATCCAGAATCGATCTGATGAGATTCTTGGCCTTGTGTAGGGGTTCTTGGCACTGTCAAAGAATGTGTTGTGTGCCTTGAAGCCATTCAGATTAAATGATCCTGGTGAAGTTGCAGTACCTGGAAACCTTGGCAGCCTTGGCTTTGGTTTCTGGACCTGAGGCCTATGCTCCACATGATATTCAAATTGCGGACCAGCAGCAGGTGGAGGAACCAGAATGGGCCAGCGGACGGTGGTAAGTTGGCCTTGATAGAATGCTTGCTCAAGGGTGTGTGGCCGTGGAGGCGGTACATGAGTAGTGGCATTGACTTCTGGCTGCAGATTTGCGTCAAGAGCAGCATTGGCTTCAGGTGCAATCACTTCTGGCACCACATTAGCTTCAGGCGCCACATTAGCTTCGGCCATGACAATGTCATTGGCTTCAGTGTTAGTGTTAGTGGCCGCCTCAGAGTTTTCAACCTCCACTCGAGTAGCTGGAGGGTCGGACACGTTCTCCCCGAGAACAACTTCGGGGTTGGACGGGGGTGTAGCAACACGTTCTTCATCTCTTGGTTCTTCTTGTTCATCGGCTGATGCAGGCGGAATATCTTCAGCCGCTTTGGCTTTAGACTCGGGGATGTTCGCAGTAGGAGAGGCTTCAGGAAAGACTTGGCGTGAAACGGATTGGCGCTCTTCTCCTTCTGGAACACTTGATAGATTGACCTGTGGCCGTGGTCCTTTGCGAAGCCTGCGGAACACTGGCGACGCTTGTGAAGATGGAGTTGGTTGGGCCACAAAGTCATTGTCTTCAAGCACCGAAGTGGTGACTTGAGGTGGGGGAGTACTTGGTGATTCTTCTTGA
>NC_041388.1:290089693-290136445 GCF_002162155.2 Triticum dicoccoides
TGGGTGATCAGCCCATGAGTCATCCTGAGCAATTGGCGTCAATGGACGATCAATGCTGATGAGTTCGATGTTCATGAGAACAGGCGATGATACCACATTGAGTTCGATCTGAGGAAGGACTTCATCATCTTCAACATTGTCTTGATGACCAATGTCTTCAGCTGCGGTGGGGTCAACAGCTGGAATGTCTTCAACTTCTGGAGCCTCTGTGGAAGCATGCTCATGAACTATCAACTGGCGCTCACGATGTTCAGACGTAGGACGAGCAACTGAGATTGGCTCGACGACAAGGGGCTCTGTGGGAGCAGCCCGATCTTTCTTCTTGGTTTTTCTCTTCTTGGTCGGTGGAGCATCGTCAGTGGTGGCCTTGGTCTTGTGCTTTCGGGCTTCGGCTTCAGCTGCCCTTGTTTTCTTGAGCTCCGAAGCCACTGTGGGGACCTTAGGCTTCGAGCATGTCATACTAGCCGGAAAGACAATGCGAGGTTCTTCCTGTCGTGATGCTTCTGGTTGGGCCACAGTAGGCTTTTTCTTCTTCTTGACAACCATTCTGGGGTCAATGCCAGGTCGCCCCAGAGCCTTGCGCTTTTCAGCTTCATTGTAGCCTTGAACACATTTGGCAGCCAGGTGTTTCATGCGCTCTCGAGAACCTTTAGCTTCTTCACGTTTCTTGTGGAACGCCTCCTTGAGCTCATGCAGCATGACCTTGAAGTTTTGGACGTCTTCCATGTTGAGCTTGGCCATGTGCTTCTTGAACTGAGCCTTTTCATAATCAATCTTGTGCTTCATCTCAACAATTCTCTGTGCAAGAGCCAGCTCAGGAGCAATGGCTCCATGGAAGAAGACGCTGAGGCCAATTGGGAGTTAAAGATCATCAAAACTGAGGTCTGGGCTGCCAAACCACTCATCAATGAACTTGTACAGGATCGCCACATCAAAGAGGGGAAGATCATTGAAGATTTCAGTCTCTTGCTTGCTCTTTATAAGCAGCTCAAGAGCATCATCGCCAAGATCGTCGTCACTAGACAGATCAATGGCTTCATTCTCATTCCTCAGAACGGCAGCAGATGTCAATGCTTGACCAGTTGGTTGCATGGGCTTCTTCATCTTGTCAGACTTGGAGAAGCGAGAGAGATCTTCAGACTGCACACTAGCTTCAGGAGGTGCAGTGGCCAGAGGCTTCGCCCGCGAGACCTTTGGTGTGGAGGAGGGCTTTGGAGCCATTGGTTTCTTTTGCTTCACAGGCTTCGGTGGTGCAGGCGCTTCGTCAGAATCATCGTCATCTGCAGAGTGATCCACGGTTGCCCCTTGAACCTAAATGTGAGTGATGAGACCTTCAAGGTTGTAGAAGGGCCCAACAATATTGGGTTCAGCATCGCGTGTGCGGCCGGCACGTGGAGCGGAGGGACCAGGATTGAAGTCTAACCCAAGTGACTTCTTGTTCTCTTTGGCAGAAGTTTTGGCAAACTAGAAGTTGCACTTAAAGAGATTGTCTTCACGACACCACAACAGAGAGGATGGGTCGGCATTAGCAAGATGAGGTCCACGGATCATGCAGGGGTAGAAGCCTTGAGCAATACCTTCGGACTTCAACTTGGGTTGAAGACCTTTGTATATAATATCTCCCCAGGGGCCCTTGATGGCATTCTTTTTAGCATATTCGTCAGTGACAAATCTGTACTTGAACCATTCCTCTGCCCAATGTCTTCGAATCCATTGGATTCAGTTCTTGCGTTCTCCATAGGTCTCTTCTAGATCTGACTTGTATAAATCATAAAGATCCGGTGGAAGGTCCTTGGCAGTGTTTTCACGGCGCTGTCTGCCGCCCTTCCTGACTGATTTTTTTGTCACCATGAAGTTTAGACTGAATGGCTTCAGAACGTGCAAAGGCTTCCTTCTAGTGGTCAGACAGGAATTAGCTTCGGGAGAATTGATGTGATGCTGTAAGAACTCTGCAAATGAATGCAGACTATGAGAACCAAGGGATTCTCCCACGAACATGTACCTGTGACAGCATTAGAGATGCGAGGGAATGGGAAGAGGTCATATGCATTCTCAGAAGATTTTGAAGATAAATCAGTTTAGAAGACATTGACCTCATAGTGCGAAGACATTCACTCATATGCTGAGAGTTGGTTCCAGATTTGTATGAGTCCACGAATAAGTACAAGTGAGGAATCTAACTACTTTGTGAAGTATAAGTGAACATACTAGGCATGTTATGAGATGCAGAAAAGGATAGATTCAATTTGTTGGGACAGAAACCACTTGTGGTTGAAAAAGATGAATCTATCGGATCAAAAAGGACTATAAAGAGTTTTTATATACCACTCGAGGAACTGCTAGACAGAGTAGTATATGAGGCCGAGCAGTTCGATCTTCCATGCCCTAACTTGGCGACGGAGGACACCTACGGCGACGGCGGAGAAGACGATGTCCGCGGCCGGCGTGAGGACGGCGTCGGTGAGGTCGCGGCAGCTAAGCGCTTTGTTGTCGGCGTCGTCGAGAGCTAGCGGTGGCGCTAGGGTTTGTGTGAGAAGGAGAAGTGGAAGAAGAGATAATGACTGGGGTGTGGCGTGTATTTATAAGGACAGGGACGGCGCAACGTTATTACACAGGTGCCCCTGGCGGTTCACATCTGAAGGACACGTGGCGAACATGCAACACATTGGAGGTTGTTCCACGTTCCCACGCACGCCTAGATTGTCAGGTGGTCGTTCCCGCTTCTCCGGGTTCCAGGCAAAAAGGACTGAGCATTTAAAAAAAGATTTAATGTTTCTCTCTGTATCTTCTGCTGACAAGGATGCAGAGAAGACATTCGACAGTTTCAATAGAATGCATAGGATTTGGATAGATAGATTTGAGACGGGAGCATAGAAAGGTTAGGGCCCAATCACATTCACTTAGTTCAAAAGATTCAAACGAGAAGACATAGCCATAAGTGAATGCTGTAGAGGACAGAACGCTAATATATGAATATACCCGAAGAAGACCAAATCAATATGTACGTGCATCTAGTGCCACCCCTAGTTGGTTTTGGAGTATTGACAACAAACCTAGTTGAGGGACTAATGTGTTTGTGAGAATTGCAGGATAACATAGGTAGAAGTCCCTCATTGATTCGGTTTTCCTACCAGAGATGACCCCTAAAAATATATGAAGACATTGAAGTCAAAGGTGGTATGTGAAGATATTCACATTGAAGACTATGACAAGAGAAGACATCGCATGAAGCATATGGAGCTCGGAGACTTAGATCTTCTGTAGTTCTTTTTCTTCTTTGTTGAGTCATAGGAACCACCGTACTGTTAAGTGGGGTCCAAGAGAACCAGTCAGAATGACTGAAGTGATGCTTAACCAAAACCTATGTCTTCGAGTGAAGACTATGAGAGCGAATCTCGTCCAGAGTCGGACAAGTCAGCTTTGCTTGTAGCCCAAGTAAAGTTGTCGTGTGTGTTTGAAATCTGACCGTTGGAACACGTGTCAGTTCCTTAGTGACCCAGGGTCATTTCGGACAAATCAGGTCGGGTTGCCTAGTGGCTATAAATAGCCCACCCCCTACAACCATAAACGGTTGGCTGCTCAGAGTTAGAGTATGGCTTTTGTCGTTTGAGAGCAACCCACCTCGAAGCCTTTGAGAGAGAATTCCTTGCGAGGATAAAGCCCTAACCACCCAGAGCCAAAGAGTGTTAGGCATCACTTAAGTCTTCCTGTATGTGTGATCTGAAGACTTATTACACTTGAGGACTGTGAATCCTCCAGCCGGTTAGGCGTCGCGTTCTGAGCATCCAAGAGTCATTGTGGATCGCCGGTGAACGAAGTCTGTGAAGGTTTGGGAGTCTACCTTGAAGACTTACCAGAGTGATTGGGCGAGGTCTGTGTGACCTTAGCTCAAGGGGAATACGGTGAGGACTGGGCGTCCTGAGCTGCGTGTTCAGGACTGGGTGTCCGGAACTGTGTGTCCTCAGGTTTAAATACCTAGCCGCCCTAACAAGACGTACAGTTGTCACAGCAACTGGAACTGGTCTAACAAATCATTGTCTTCAACGAGTCACTGGTTTCATCCTTCCCTTCCCTTTACTTACTGATGGTCCTTGTGAAGTCATTGTATGATTGCATTATCTTTTGTCTTCACTGAGTGACTGCTTGTTCTGATTGGCTTCATAATATCTTCCTACCTAATCCATACTACCTAGCTGCTATAGGTCATTGTGCTTTCACTTCATTAAATACTTGACTATGGTTTGCCTAGTGTAGTCTACCTTCCGCTGCATGGTAATAGGTTTATTGCTATCGTTTGTCTTCGAAACTTCTACGTTTTGAAGACTTTCATAAAAATTGCCTATTCACCCCCCCTCTAGTCGATATAACACACTTTCAATTGGTATCAGAGCAAGGTACTCCCTTGTTCTGTGTGATTCGGTTTAACCACCTGGAGTTTTAGCTATGTCGACTGCAGGGATAATTAAAGTCTCCGCTGCGTGCCCCGTCTTCGATGGAACTGAATATCCCTACTGGAAGAACAAGATGCGCATGCATCTCAAAGCCATTGATGTCGACCTCTGGTATGTCGTCAAGAATGGCGTTCCCAAGGCTGGTGAAGGTGTCACCGCTGCTGATGTCAAGAAGTTCGTTCAACTGGATTCCACTGCCAAGAACATCATCTATGGTCATCTGACCAAAGGGAAGTATGGCCATGTGAGTGCTCTGGAAACATCAAAGCTAGTCTGGGACTGGCTCTCCAAGGTCAATGAAGGCGTCTCAACCCAGAGAGATCAGAGAATCAGTGTCCTTCGCAACCTCTTCAACCGCTTCAAGAGAAATGACAATGAGAATGTCCAGCTCACGTTTGATCGACTCACTGACATCACAAATGAGCTTCAAGCCCTCGGCGCTACTAAGATCACTAAGCATGAAGTCATCAAGACACTCCTGAGATCACTTGACAGTTCGTTTGACACCCTAGCCCTGATGATTCAAGAACGTCCTGATTTCAAGACACTCGATCCGTCTGACATACTTGAGAGGCTCAACACACATGAGTTTCAGTTTTCTGAGAAAAGAAATATCTACGGTCCCAACTATGGGCGAACTCGTGCCTTGAAGGCAAAAGCTGTCTCCTCATCTGAAGAAGAATCTGACAGCAGTTCTGATGGTCCTGAAGACATTGGAAAGGAGCTTGCTATGCTTGTGAAGAAGTTCCAAAAATTCACCAAGAAGAAAGGCTTCAGAAAGTCTTCACGATCAAGCTCAAGGAATGATGAAGCTTCTGCTCATGACTACAAGAAGAAAACATGCCACAAGTGCAAGAAACCTGGCCACTATATCTCTGAGTGTCCGCAGTGGGACATTGAGAACAAGAAGAAAAAGAAGAGCAAGGAGTATGATTCTGATGACAAGAAGAAGAAGAAATACTCAAAGTCTTCTTCCAAGTCCTCCTCAAAGTCTTCATAAAACAAGAAGAGCTCATCTGGCAAGGCACGTGCGTTTGTTGGCAAGGAAATGGATTCAGAGGAGGAGTCCGCTTCTGAGGAGGCGGAGGTGGAGTCTGAGGAGGAGTCTGATTCTGGCGTTGCGAGTCTGGCTACAGCATACGTTGCCAAGTCCATCTTCAACACTGAAGACAATGACTCCATCACCGACACTGATGCAAATGACAAGGACTACTCCACTCCTACCTACTGCTTCATGGCACACGGTGCCACGGTAAACACACGCACTACTCACTATCAAACATCTAGTGACGATGACTCTGATTGTGGTTCCAAACCCAGCTACAAAACACTCGCTAAAATTGCAACTGAACAACAGAAAACCATGGAACACATTCAAAAACTTTTAGACAAAAACGATGATCTGTTAGACGCTGAAATGACACGATCTCAGTCCTTAATTGAAGACATAAAAAATCTTCACGTTAAGTATGAGGAACTTGAAAGTCGTCATGAAACACTCTCAACAGCTCATGAAAGGCTTTCCTATGATTACCTTCAAAGGAAGCAAGATCTTGAGAAATTGAGAGCGGCTCATGAAGATCTTCAAAAAGAAAACGAGTCGCTTCGCGCCGAACAGATCAGTTCAGCTCAGGAAGGATTTGAACCACCATGTCTTAAATGCATTGAGCATGATAATGCTACTTCTGTTGCTGAATGTTCTACTGCTGCTACTGTTGCAATATCTTCAACTGTTGATGTGGGAACTAACCCCTCTGCTGAGGATACCACTGCTATTGCTGATGAGAATGCTATGTTGAAGACATTGCTTGAAACAGGGATGTACAAAAGTCTCAAAGGGCATCAGACACTATGTGATGTACTCAAAAGGCAGATCCTGAACCGAAACCCTAGGAAAGAGGGTGTTGGGTTCGTAAGGAAAATGAATGCTGATGGCTCTTACTGGAAACCTGAGCAGTACCCCAAAACCACATGGGTTGCTGCAAAGGAACCTTCAGCAGATCCATCCACTCTATCTGGCTTCACTTGTGCTAACCCCATTGTCATTGATGAATCCTTTGATGCAAACTATAAACTGTTTAAGAATCAGAATGGTGAAGTGTTTGCCAGGTATATTGGTACTAACTGCAGGAATGGACCGCCTATGAAGAAGATCTGGGTGCCCAAAAAGTGTTTGGAGAATCTTCCTGTGAATGTCATCACGACACCACAGGTGAAGAAGACAAACCCCAGACCACAGGCTTCATACGGTCCAAAGGCTTCATACAGATAGAGGACTCACCAGAGTCAAACTAACGCAAATGTTTTGTAGGGAAGCCATACTCAGGCCTATGAATATGAGCGCGGTTCATCAAACCGCCATGTTCATAAGACCAAGAACTATTCTGCTTATTCTTATGAATACTATTGTCCTCCTGCAAGACTTTTCGCTAGGGCTCCAAAGCCAAAGTTCTCAGATGCTGCACTTAGACTCATTGCTTCGAAGCTACCCTTGAAGATGTGGGTGGCTAAGAAAGCTTAACTCTTTTTTGCAGGGAAAGGTCTCCAGACGAAAACCAAAATCGTCTGACGCTATTGCTGGGGACCTTAAACATCTTGTAGGGCGCAAGCTCAAATGCCCAAATGTTCTTATTATGTAGTTTGTTCCCGAGTCGCTTGCTACCTGCCCTATCAGTCCTAATCTCGATCTAAGCTTTAATAATCCACTGGTTCGTCAAATATTTTTGCTTCACAATTCTCTTCGTGAAGCCTATCCCCCTAACTGCACTGTAGGGTACGACACCAGCAGCTTCAGAATGGATTATTGATAGTGGATGTACCAATCACATGACTGGAAAGCGAAGCCTTATCATGGACTCAACTTTATGTCCATCTGACAAAAGTCACATCACATTTGCTGACACTGGTAAAAGCAAGGTATTGGGTCTAGGTAGAGTTGCAATCTCAAAGAATCAACACATGGATAACGTCATGCTTGTTGAATCCCTTGGCTTCAACTTAATGTCTGTCTCAATGCTTTGCGATTTAAACATGATTGTGATGTTTGGAAAATATCGTTGCCTTGTTCTAATGGAATCTGACAAGTCTCTAGTGTTTGAAGGGTATCGGAAAGATGATTTGTACGCGGTAGATTTCTCAGCAGGACCACAGCTTGCCGTATGTCTTCTAGCAAAAGCTTCAGAATGCTGGCTCTGGCATCGGAGGCTAGGGCATGCTGGCATGAGGAATCTCCACACCCTTGCAAAGAAGAAGCATGTCATAGGCATCGAGGGCATCAAGTTCAAGAAAGATCACTTATGCGGTGCCTGTGAAGCGGGAAAGATGATGAGGGCCAAGCATCCCTCGAAGACGATCATGACAACGACTCGACCCTTCGAACTGCTCCACATGGATCTTTTCGGTCCCACTCATTACTCAACTCTTACTACTACTGCTCGTCTCTATGGCTTTGTCATTGTTGATGATTATTCTAGATATACTTGGGTGCATATAATCCTCTACAAGACTGAAGTGCAGGATGTCTTCAGACGCTTCGCCAATCGAGCAATGAACAACTATGGCACCAAGATAAAGCACATCAGAAGTGACAATGGCACTAAATTCAAGAACACTGGCCTTGATACATATCTTGATACTTTGGGCATCACACATGAATTCTCAGCTCCATACACGCCACAGCAGAATGGCGTCGTCGAACGCAAGAACAGAACACTCATTGAGATGGCCCGAACGATGCTTGATGAATACAAGACTCCAAGAAAATTCTGGCCTGAAGCCATTGATACTGCATGCCATACAATCAACCGTGTTTATCTCCACAAGCTTCTGAACAAGACATCTTATGAGCTCCTTACTGGCAAGAAGCCAAATGTTAGTTACTTCAGAGTATTTAGCGCCAGGTGCTGGATCAAGGATCCACATCACACCTCAAAATTTGCACCAAAAGCACAAGAGGGTTTTATGCTTGGATATGGAAAGGATTCGCGCTCCTACAGAGTCTTCAATCTCTTTCATTATAAAGTGGTTGAAACAGTGGATGTGCGGTTCGATGAAACTAACGGCTCACAAAGAGAGCACCTGCCAAATGTGCCAGATGAAGTTCCACCAGTGAATCAATCAAACTTATGGGAACTAGAGAAATCATACCCTCTGAAGCTCAACCCGAAGAGGAACTTATCATCTCCGCACTGATCAACCTGAAGACAATGCTCAGCCTGAAGACAATCCCTCTAACAATGACAATGATCAGCAAGAGCAAAATCTTCGCCCTGTACATCCTCGTGTTGCCAATGAAGTGCAGATTGAGAGAATAATTGATAGCATCAATGCACCCGGTACGCTCACTCGTTCAAGGGCAACACAGCTAGCAAATTTCTGTGGGCACTTCGCATTTGTCTCAATAACAGAACCCAAGAAAGTTGAAGAAGCCTTCACGGAATCTGAATGGATTCAAGCTATGCAAGAAGAGCTTCAATAGTTTGAGCTGAATAATGTATGGGAACTGTTAAGCGTCCTGATCCTCGGAAGCACAATATAATAGGCACAAAATGGATATATCGCAACAAGCAAGATGAGCATGGTCAAGTTGTCAGAAACAAAGCTCGTCTCGTTTCTCAAGGATATACTCAAGTTGAAGGGATTGACTTCGATGAAACATTTGCTCCCGTGGCTTGACTTGAAGCCATACGCATACTGCTGGCCTATGCAAATCATCATAACATACTTCTATATCAAATGTATGTGAAGAGCGCTTTTCTCAATGGCAAGATTGAAGAAGAAGTGTATGTTGCACAACCGCCTGGCTTTGAAGATCCAAAACATCCTGACATGGTATACAAGCTCAACAAGGCACTGTATGGCCTCAAACAAGCCCCTCAGGCTTGGTATGACACACCCAAATACTTCCTGAAGAGCAAAGGCTTCACACCTGGTTCCCTCGACCCCACTCTCTTCACGAAGACATATGATGGTGAACTGTTTGTGTGCCAAATATATGTGGATGACATTATCTTCGGCTGCACCAATCAGAAATACAGTGAAGAGTTTGGATATATGATGCAAGAGCAATATCAGATGTCCATGATGGGAGAGCTGAAGTTATTCCCTGGACTTCAAATACGACAGCAACGCAACGACATCTTTATATCTCAAGAGAAGTATATCAAAGATTGCCTAAAGAAGTTCGGTATGTAAGACTGCAAAGGCTTCACGACGCCAATGCCAGCCAAACATCATCTGGGTCCCGACGACAATGGTAAAGAGTTTGATCAAAAGGTATACCGCTCCATGATTGGTTCTTTACTTTATTTATGTGCATCTAGGCCAGATATTATGCTTAGTGTTTGCATGTGTGCTCGGTTCCAAGCGGCACCAAAGGAATCGCATCACTTAGCTGTGAAGCGAATTCTTCGATATTTGGCTTACACCCCAACTCTAGGATTATGGTATCCTAAGGGCTCAGAGTTTGATTTGGTTGGATTCTCGGATGCTGATTATGCTGGTGACAAGGTGGATCGCAAGTCTACATCAGGCACATGTCATTTTCTGGGACGATCACTTGTATGTTGGTCTTCAAAGAAGCAGAACTGTGTATCTCTCTCCACTACTGAATCTGAATACATTGTTGCTGGATCTTGCTGCGCTCAGCTTCTGTGGATGAAACAAACACTCAAAGACTATGGCATTCATCTGAAGCAAGTGCCACTCTACTGCGACAACGAAAGCGCCATCAAGATTGCCAACAACCCAGTTCAGCACTCGAAGACAAAGCACATTGAGATTCGTCATCACTTTCTCAGAGATCATGTTGTGAAGGAAGATATTGATATCATACACGTCAACACTAAAGAGCAATTGGCAGATATCTTCACCAAGCCCTTGGATGAGAAGAGATTTTGCAAGTTACGGTGTGAGCTAAATATCTTGGAATCCTCAAATGTCCTGTGACCAGGCACACATCCTAACACTTATGCATATTGATGACTTAGATGTGCAACACACGAAGTAAAGTATATCTTCAATCAATGAAGACATGCATTCTAAGTGTGAATACATTAATGAGGAATTTGACTTCGGAGCACCACGATAATTGTGCGCCGTGTCTGGGTCTAATACTTCCTATACGGTGGGCAACGCCACCACCAAATGTTCTGTTTGAAGTGTTTCACTCACGGCGTTACATTTGCTATGTCTTCGCATTTGGTTTGGCTTCAATCTCAACATGTCTTCATGATTATCTTCACTATGTTGATTATATATAGGGTCTTTTACATCTGTATCCCTAACTCGAACCCACTACTCACATTTGCCTCTAATTCGCAAGCCTGCTCAAAAATACCCCTCCGCCGTCATGTTCCCTTATAGAATTGCCCTTCCGTGCCGTTTCCGTCCAGTCAAGGCTGTTTGACTGGTAAGCGGCCATTTCTTTGACATTTTTGCCCCTCCATCCTTACACCTAGGCCCAGGTCACCAGTTCACTCTCTCTCCCTCTCATTCTCTTGCCCGAGCTGCACGCTCTCTCTTTCTCCCCCAAATCGCCTCCCGCCATAACCCTAACCCTAGCTCGCTTGATCCAACTCGCAAGGCTCGATCTCCTGATGGCAGCCATGGTGGAGCTTCAGATTTGACTCTGTGCGACACTCTACTACGACGGCGGCGGCGGCGGATGGGGATAGCAGTTGCGGCGGCGGCGGCGGATGGATGGGGATAGCAGTTGCGGCGGCAGTGGCGGCGACGGCGAACGAGGGAGCACACCGTAGCCACAGAAGCATGCTTCAGCGGGGTAAGTTTCTCTTCTAATCTGGCGGAGTCTCATGCCATTTGTAATTCGATTTGGGATTTGTTGACCTAGTTCACAGTGCTCATGGCGTTGGGATCTGTCTCTGTTTTCCATGGTCATCGTAGTATCGACCCCGATAGAGCAGTTGGGATGGAATGTAGAATGGAAACCACACTTCTAGCTAGAGCTGGCACAAAAGCAACCAATACAGGATTCTCTTTTCATTTTGTTGCTGACAATCAATGGACTTTTAATCAGTTTAGATCTGCCATATGTGCTCAATATCCATGGGGTCTATATGATGTAGTGGAATTCAGGTACTGGGACATTGACAAAACAGTTTGGGTCCCTGTCCAGTGTGCTGATGAGCTTGGTATCATGTTTGCAATACATGATTATTTCCCTGCTAAACTAGAAATCAGTGTCATACAAAGGAAGAGAGGAGAGCCAGAGAGCAGAGGAACAAGATCTCAGTCTAGTTCTAGAGATAAAGGTGGGACCAGCCAATCAAGGGGCAGGAAAAAAAATGCTCATAGTAGAGGCAGCAGCAGTTCCATGCAGGCACCAGGAACACCTACTGTAGAAGTTCCTAAGAATGCAGGCCCCCCTCAGAGTAGAGATTCAGTTGATCCCTATACTGAAGAGGGACTACCAGATGATTGGCCAAGTGATGATGAGGATGAAAAGTTGTTTCCACAGTTTGTAACAAGGAAGAAGGGCAAGGAGAAAGATGATGAGGGGGAAGATTATGTTCCACCCCCTGAAGGCATGTTTGCTGAGGCAGGTGAAGATGAGAAGGAGGAGGACAGGGACATGGGATACTCTGAAACATCTGATGAGGAAAGACCAGATGTGTAATACAATAGAGATGATCCTTCTTTGGCACATGGAACAATATTTTCCAGTGCTTTAGACTGTAGAAATGCTCTTGCAACCTTCTCAATAAAGACTGAAAGTGAATTTGTGATAGACAAGAGTGACAGTACTAGGTTGACAGTGCATTGTGCTTATAAGAGGTGTCAATGGAGGATGCATGCCTCCTTAATGAGACATAGCACACTGTTTCAGGTATCTAATATATAGCAACTAACATTGCATTGTGCTTATAGTTAGCAGCATTGATACTGTATTTTGTTTTCTTGTTACAGTACATAGGTTCTAACATGTGTCTGAACTTTCATGAATGCAGGTTAAGGTGAACAAAACTGCTCATACATGTCCCAATGTGAACAGGAGAAAAAGATTGAAGTCAGCTAAGAGTAGATGGGTTACTGATGCTGTGAAGACCTGGGTTTTAGAGGATTCAGAAGTGGGACCAACAGAATTGCAGAAAAATTTGAAGAAGAAGTATGGCCTGGCAGTTCCATATATGAGAGTATTCTATGGGAAGCAAATGGCACTTGACAATATCTATGGTAAGTGGGTTGACTCTTTCCAGTTACTGTATACCTTCAAGGTAGAAGTGGAGAAAGCATCTCCTCGTAGTGTAGTTACCATTGATAAACACACTATGCAGTACAAACTAAATGGGAAGAGTAGACAGAAAGAGTGCTTTAGAAGAGTATTTGTTTCTTTCAAAGCATGTTGGCAAGGTTTTTTTGAATGGATGTAGGCCTTATCTTGCAGTAGATGCCACTGCATTAAATGGCAGATTTAGAGGGCAACTAGTTAGTGCATGTCCTGTGGATGCTTGCAATTGGATCTTCCCAGTTGCATATGGAGTTCTAGAGGGTGAAAACATAGACAGTTGGACTTGTTTTTTCAGAACTTAAGAGAGCTTATAGGACACCCACCAGGTCTTGTTATCCACACCGATGCATGCAAAGGCCTGGATACTGTAGTGGAAGATGTGTTCCCAGGTGTGGAGCATAGAGAATGCATGAGGCATTTGGCTACAAATTTCACAAAAAAGTTTAGAGGAAAATTCTTTGATGAAAATTTATGGCCCTGTTCATTGACATACAGCATAAAGAAACACAACTACCATCTTAGGCAGTTGCACAGTAAGGCTGGTGTGAAGGAGTACTTAGAGGAGCATCATACCAAGCTATGGGCAAGGTCATTGTTCAATGAAGTATGTAAAGTAGATTATGTTGATAACAATCTAGCTGAGTCCTTTAATTCAAAGATTAAAAAATGGAAGGGTGTACACATTGTGGACTTGCTAGACAAAATAAGACAGTTTATAATGGAGAAGTTTGATCTCAGACAGCAGATTGCAGCTGCTACATTCATTGGACACATCATAATCCCCAAAGTCATGAAAATGCTTCATGCAAAATCTAAGGACCTTGATATGGAGATAGTGAAGAGAAGCACATATGAGGCAGAGATCACAGCAGTTGACAAGGAAAAGAGAGAGTGGAGATATCCAGTAAATTTGGCCACTGGGACTTGCAGTTGTAGAAAGTGGCAGTTAACTGGACAGCCTTGCATACATGCTTTGTATTTTATTACTTCAATGAGAGGCCCAGTAAGTGAGATTGATTAGTACGTACATGAGTACTTTTCTGTTGCTAGATTCAATGCTACTTATGCTGAAAATTTTCCTGCAATGGAGGGCAAACAACAGTGGGATGTGGTGGACCTTGGGTTTAAATTGTCTGCTCCATTGCAAAACAGAGCCCCTGGTAGACCTAGGAAGACAAGAATTAGGGCAAATCTGAGGGAAAAGGACTTGGAGGAAGGAGAAAGAAATGTGGCAGGTGTGGAAGGCTTGGCCATCGTGGCACTCACTGCAAGGAATCCATTGACCCAGCTTTTGGGGAAGAAGAGCACCGGGGGGCTGAAAATGCAACAAATGATCATTTTGATGCTGAAACAGATGCTGAAAATGCTACTGAGGTTGAAACAGATGCTGAAAATGCTACAGAGGTTGAACCTGATGCTGAAAATGCTATAGAGGTTGAACCTGATGCTCCAATTGCTACAGATGCACCAATAGTGTCATCTGCTGTAAGGTGCAACTGCTATAGATGTTCTCATTTCAATTTTTGCTTCATTTGATGTTCTCATTTCCTTTTTTGCTGCATTTAATGTTCTCATTTCAATTGTAGCCCAAGGAAGAACTACAAAAGGGCAGCTGATAGAGGGATGTCACCAGCCAAGAAGAGGCTCAAGTTTGCACCAGATCCTACAGTAGGATCTGTAACTGGAAGCAACCAGCTAAGCAAAGAAGTGAGCAAAACTGTCACCACAAGGAGGAGTTCAAGGCTCTTAACTAACCCTGCTTGCAACACCAGGAGCAAGAAGATGAAAGACCTGTGACTGGAATCATTTAGGGCACTGCTGTTTTTGTTGTTCAACAACTATTTGTGAACTTGTTAGCTGCTACCTTAAGTGTGTGATGCTGAAATTATGAACTTATGTAATGGTGAACTTGTGAGCTACTATCTTGAATGTGCAATGCTCCTTTTGTGACCTGCTAGTTTGGAATATTATGTGAGCTGCTATCTTGTGAGATGCTACTTTCAAATATTTTTGTGAGCTCCTATTTTGTCACAACAGATCATTTGTTCAAATATTTCAATCTATGCTATTTCAGTCATCGATCAAAGCAAGATTCTTGAGTCATTTCCAAATAGCAACATCACAACATTCCCAAATCACAGCATTGTCCTGTGATAATACATACCCACACCAAGCTCCATCACAACATACACTACAAAGAGAAATCCATTTAGTATGGATTATTAGACCACCCAGAAATAAATGTGGCCACAATGCTAATACTAAGAACTATGATAAATCCCCATGCTTGCATAAGCTCATTCCTCTTTTTCATCTTCAGCTTCAGTTTCTTGTTCTTCTCGGTTAGATACATCACCCTCCTCTCTAAATCATGAGATTTTAGCCAGCTCTTCTCCAATCCTGCATGAAGCTCCTCAAATGCACGAGCAACATGTTCGGTCGGTGGCGGGTCAGTCCATACAACCCACTCACATTCATCGGGAAGCTGCAAAATCAATGATCGAATTAGAAAGAGGGGAAAGAGCAGAATCAAATCAAGCTTAAAAGCCAAACACTTACATCAAGAGGGCAGCCGAGAAACCTTCTGTCGGAGCTTGCTCCTCCCCAGGCGACACGACGAGTAGGAATAATCCCATGGCCAGGGCACCGCTGCATCGAGCGAACCTCAAGGCCACAGAATGTCAGATCGGGGATGTAAAACTCCGATTGAAACTGAACTATGCCGACACCATCAACCTAACAACAGCAAAAAAAACCCAAATTGATGAACCCTAATTTCACAATATGCCCATATCTCCCCCAAATCGACACTGAAACTTACATTGGCGGCCACCGACGAGCTTGTAGAAGACATCCCCGCTGTGCCCGCCGTAGACATCGCTAACCACGCCGTGCTTGACCTGCCCCTCTCTCTCCGACCGCGGAAACGCCCGATCCAGTACATGCTCAAAAATGCCCCTGTCGTCGCGAGGAAGAAGAAAGAGGGGAGAGAGAGTGAACCGGTTAGTTGGGCCCAGATGTACGGCAAGAGGGGCAAAAATGTCAAAGAAACGGCACGTTAGCGGTCAAACAGCCTTGACTGGACGGAAACGGCTCGGAGGGGCATTTCTATAAGGGCACATCATGGCGGAGGGGCATTTTTGAGCAGGCTTTGGAATTAGGGGTATATCTTATTAGGTGGTTCGAGTTAGGGACAGAAATGCAAATGGCCCTTATATATACACTAGTGTTCTGTCCTCTACAGCATTCACTTATAGCTATGTCTTCTTGTTGAATCTTTTGAACTAAGTGAATGTGATCGGACCCTAACCTCTCTATGCTTTCTATCTCAAACTCTATCTCTCCAAATCATATGCATTCTCTTGAAACTGTCAAATGTCTTCTCTGCGTCCTTGTCAGCAGAAGATACAGAGACAAACATTAAGTCCGCTTTCAATGCTAATTCCTTCACCTGAAACCCAGAGAAGTGGGAACGACCACCCGACAATCCAGGCATGGGTGGGACGTGGAACAACCTCCGAAATGCTGCATGATAGCCACGTGTTCCTCAGATGTGAATCGCCAGGGGCACCTGTGTAATAACACTGAGCCGCCCCTGTCCCTATAAATACACGCCTCACCACAATCATTATCTCTTCTTTCACGCTCGCACGAACCCTAGCGCCACCGCTAGCCCTCGACGACGCCGGCGACGAAGCGCTTAGCTGCCACAACCTCTCCGACACCGACCGCGGACATCGTCTTCTCCACCGTTGCCGTAGGTGTCCTCCGTCGCCAAGTTAGGGCACGGACGATCGAACTGCTCGGCCTCCTCTTCCACTCCGTCTAGCAGTTCTACGTGTGGTAAACAAAACTTCCTTTTTACGGCCCCTTTGATCCTATAGATTCGTCACTTTCTACCACAAGCAGTTTCTCTTCACACAAGTTGGATCTAGTTCATACTGCATCTCATAATATGCCTAGTATATTCACTTATGCTTCACAAAGTAGTTAGATTCCTCACTTGTACTGATCCGTGGATTCGTACAAATCTGGAACCAACTCCTCATCTATGAGTGGATGTCTTCGCATGATGAGGTCAATGTCTTCTAAACTGATTTATCTTCAAAATCTTCTGAGAATGCATATGACCTCTTCCCCTTCCCTCGCACCTTAATGTTGTCACATGTACATGTACGTGGGAGAATCCCTTGGTTCTCATAGTCTGCATTCATTTGCAGAATTCTTACAGCATCACATAAATTCTCCTGAAGCCAGTTCCTGTTTGTCCAGCAAGCGAAAGCCTTTGAAGCCTTTGAATGTTTTGAAGCCATTCAGTTTGAAGTTCATGGCTACAGAGAAATCAGTAAGGAAGGGTGGCAGACAACGTCGTGGGGGAACATCAAGAGATTTGCCTGATGACCTCTCAGAGCTTTACAAGACAGATCCTGAAGAGGATTACAATCAGCGCAAGACCCAAATCCAATGGATTCGAAGATCTTGGGCAGAACAATGGTTCAAATACCGGTTTGTGACCCAGGAATATGCTGAGAAAAATGCCATCAAGCGACCGTGGGGAGACATCCTATACAAGAATCTTCAACCCAGGTCCAGAGAAGAAGCCATTGAACAAGGCTTCTATCCCTGCATGGTCCGTGAGCCACAGCCTGCAGATGCACACCCATCATCACTACTATGGTGTCGTGACGACAATCTGTTCAAGCGCAACTTCCAGTTTGCCAAGAACTCAGCGAAGTAGAACAAGAAGTCTTTGGGTTTAGACTTCAACCCTGGTTGCTCCCCGTGCCGATGGAACTCGCGAAGCTGAACCCAATCTTCTTGGGCCCTTCTACAACTTGGAAGGTCTCATCACTCATATTGTGGTTCAAGGGACAGCCGTGAATGAGCCTGCAGATGACGCTGAATCAGATGAAGCGCGTGCAGCACCGAAGCCAAAGAAGTTGAAGCAGCCTAAAGCTTCAAAGCCTGCCTCTGCACCAAAAATCTCACGGGCGAAGCCACTGGCTACTGCACCTCCTGAAGACAGTGTGCAGTCTGAAGATTTGTCACACATCTCCAAGCCCCAGAAAGTCAAGGTGCCTTTGCCACACACCGGCCAAGAACTGATACCTGCTGCTATTCTGCGCAACGATGCCATCGATCTGTCCAGTGATGAAGATCTTGCAGATGACGCTCTTGAGCAACTGATCAAGAGCAAAGAAGAAGCAGAAATCTTCAATGATCTGCCTCTCTTTGACGTGGCAATCATCCACAACTTCATTGATGAGTGGTTTGACACGCCCAACCTCAGCTTTGAAGATCTACAACTTCCAACTGGCCTCAGTGTCGCCTTCCATGGCGCCATTGCTTCAGGGTTAGCTATCTCCCAGCGCATTGTTGAACCGAAGCAGAAGATTGACTTTGAGAAAACTCAGTTCAAGAAGCATATGGCCATGCTCAGCGTGCAAGAGGTGAAGAACTTCAAGATTATGCTGCACGAGCTCAAAGAAGCCTTTCTCAAGAAACGTGCAGAAGCTCAGGGTTCTCGTGAGCGCATGAAGAGCCTGGCTGACAAGTGTGTGCAAGGCTACAACAAGGCTGAGAAGCGCAAGGCCCTTGGGTGTCTGGGCATTGATCCCAGGATGGCTGCTAAGAAGAAGAAGAAGCCCACTATGGCCGAACCCAACGCACCAAGGCAAGAAGCAAATCCCATTGTCTTCCCAACCAGCATGACTAGCTCAAGGCCAAAAGCTAGATCTACCGCTTTAGAGCTGAAGAAGACAAGGACTGCCGAGGCTGAAGCCAGAAAGAGGAAACATCCTGAAGCCTCTGATGTTTCTCCCTCCAAGAAGAAGCGGAAGACCAAGAAGGAACGGGCTGCTCCCACATATCCCTTAATTGTTGAACCCATCTCCATGGTTCGCCCTGCCACTGAACATCAAGAGCGCCAACTGACTGTCCATGAGCCTGCTTTCACAGAGGCTCATGAAGCTGAAGACTTTCCAGCAGCTGATCCCACCGCTGCTGAAGACATTGGTCACCATGACCATGTTGAAGATGATGCAGTTCTTCCTCAGATCGAGCGCCAACAGGTATCATCGCCTGTGCTTACGCACAACGAACTCATCAGCATTGGTCGTGCTCTGACGCCAATTGCTTAGGATGCATCATGGGCTGATCACCCACAAGCACAAGAGGAAGATGACTTTGAGGCCCAGCCAACTCCAACTCCACAGGCGTCGCCAGTGTTACGCAGGCTTCGCAAAGGACCAAGGCCTCCAGTCTCCGAGTCTGAAGTTAAAGCTGCTGAAGACATTCCGGCTGCATCAGCCGATGACACCCAAGAAGAAGAACATGTCCCCACTCCCCTAACTACTGACGAAGCTGTTCTCGTGGAGAATGTGTCTGTGCCCGACCCTCCAGCTCGTCAAGTGGAGGTAGAAAATCTTGAGGCTGTCACCACCAACACCAATGAAGCCACTGACGTAGTGATGGCAGAAGCAAATGTGGAGCCTCCACCAACCCAAGAACCAGAAGTCAGTGAAGCAAATGATGCTACTGCTCCTGTTCCTGCGTCTGCTGCTGATCCTCAGTTTGACTATCATGTTGAGCATAGGCCTCAGGTACAGAAGCCAATTCCAAGGTTGCCCAGGTTTCCAGGTCCTGCATCAGCACCTGGATCCTTCAACGTCAATGGCTTCAAAGCAGACAACACTTTCTTTAATAGCTCCAAGAACCCCTACTCAAGGGAAAGAATATCTTCTGATTGGTTCTGGAGCTATCCGCAGCGAAGCTATTACTCCTGCATTATGTACAATCAAGGTCACATATTCCGACATAAGCGTCTTGACACCGAAGCAATAGCTGGTCTTCCCTGTCTGGAAGAAGCTCTGGATTGTTTCAAAGAGGTTGGATTGTTGCCGTTTGTCACCGACCAAGAGCACTGGAATGAAGAGTTGCTGCTCCAATTCTATGCCACACTTCACATCCGTGGGTCAACAGAGATCTGAAGACTTGGGTCCTGGAGTGGATGATAGGAAATGTTCATCACGAAGCCAAAGCCTTTGATATCATTGAGCTCACTGGTCTGCCCACTCCTGGCGATCTCTATGAACCTGGCTGTCAGCTTCACAGTGAAGCTATGGAGAACATCTTTCAGAAGCCTGAACCGAACATGAGTCAGATGCTCAGTATGATGAAGCCCTTGCCACAAGATGCTGCATATCCTAAGGAGTTCTTTGTTGAAGACCTTGAGTATCTGCCAAGGACTATCTATCACATTATAAGGCAAACTCTCTGGCCCATCAAAGGACATTCTCCACATGCCAAGCTGGAAGGTGCAATGAGGACTTTGGTCTTCTATATTCTTCATGGCAAATGCTTCAATGCACAAGACTTATTCATCCGCCAACTTGATGCATCAGGCTCTGATCTTTTTGGCTTGAAGTTCTACGCTCCATGGATAATGCGGCTGATTAAACTCCACTCCGCTATCTCATATCAGCCATCTGCTCGCAATCATCGGATCTTTCTGCCTGATGTGGATATGTCCATTGAAGCCATTTATCCTGAGCCTGCCAAGGAGCCTCTTAGTCTTCAGAATGCGGAGCATGAAAGTTTCTCTCAGAACATTGAAGGAGTTGAAGCAGTCACCCGTATTTATCCTCTGGCTGGAACTACACGTGCACCTCATCGTGCCCTTACTGAAGCAACCGAAAGCACTATTGCCCAACAACCCAAGAAGCGATCTCGTGTTCTCAATGACCGAGAGCTTCTGGTGGCTCTTCATTAGAAACAGGATAGGCATCATGACTGGCTGAAGTGCCAAATGCAAAGCCTCTTGGTGGATGTCAAACGCATTCGCAATCTTGCCACCAAGAATGCCTTTGTTGCCCATGAAACCTCTCGACGCACATGGAAAGGGCTGACGCTTATGTGCTCTGAAGATGATCTTCAAGAGGATGGCTTCTCTGAACGCTTCAAGTTTGACTCCACACCTCCCCGAAGGGCAGTGCTGCGACGAACTGTGAATGCCAGAGTGATCGAGGACGAAGACGATGATACTTCACCGCCCCCTCCTTCAGCACGCTTCGACACTGCTCCAAGTTCTTCTGCACCGCCGAACACCACCGACGACCCTGCTGCTTCACCTACTCCTCATGAGAACGAGCAGATGCTCTATGTCTTCAAACCTTTTTGGTCCTTACTGACAAAAGGGGGAGAAGCATATGAGTTTGATAGTCTTCAAGCGGGTCCATATGGGCGGTTGCTTTATATTTTGCCTAGTGTTTACAACTCTCGTTTTGATACATTTGGTTCTTTGAGTCGTAACACTTAAACTCGATGGTCGTCTGCTACTTATTTGCTACTTTGTGATCCGATGATAACTTCCGCATGTGCGACGATAAATTCCGCACTTAGATCATTTTTCAGACGTCCATTTTCCATTATGCATGTCATTATCTTCACATACCTTCACATGCATAATGAATTGTCATCATAAGTTGAAGAGGATCTCCACAAGTACAACCTGCCATGTGCAGTCACATTCCAAAAGCAAATTACTCATATGCACATCTTCAGGGGGAGCCCTTGCAACTTATGAAGACAATTCCTTATCCTTTGCAATTTCACATATTATATTCCCCGTTGAAAACTTCAACTACTTTGTCATCAATCACCAAAAAGGGGGAGATTGTAAGTGCATCTAGTGCCACCCCTAGTTGGTTTTGGAGTATTGACGACAAACCTAGTTGAGAGACTAATGTGTTTGTGAGAATTGCAGGATAACACAGGTAGAAGTCCCTCATTGATTCGGTTTTCCTACCAGAGATGACCCCTAAAAATATATGAAGACATTGTAGTCAAAGGTGGTATGTGAAGATATTCACATTGAAGACTATGACAATAGAAGACATCGCATGAAGCATATGGAGCTCGAAGACTTAGATCTTCCGTAGTTCTTTTTTTCTTTGTTGAGTCATAGGAACCACCGTACTGTTAAGTGGGGTCCAAGAGAACCAGTCAGAATGACTGAAGTGATGCTTAACCAAAACCTATGTCTTCGAGTGAAGACTATAAGAGCGAATCTCGTCCGGAGTTGGACAAGTCAGCTTTGCTTGTAGCCCAAGTAAAGTTGCCGTGTGTGTTTGAAATCTGACCGTTGGAACACGTGTAAGTTCCTTAGTGACACAGGGTCATTTCGGACAAATCAGGTCGGGTTGCCTAGTGGCTATAAATAGCCCACCCCCTACAACCATAAACGGTTGGCTGCTCAGAGTTAGAGTACGGCTTTTGTCGTTTGAGAGCAACCCACCTCGAAGCCTTTGAGAGAGAATTCCTTGCGAGGATAAAGCCCTAACCACCCAGAGCCAAAGAGTGTTAGGCATCACTTAAGTCTTCCTATCTGTGTGATCTGAAGACTTATTACACTTGAGGACTGTGAATCCTCCAGTCGGTTAGGCGTCGCGTTCTGAGCATCCAAGAGTCATTGTGGATCGCCGGTGAACGAAGTCTATGAAGGTTTGGGAGTCTACCTTGAAGACTTACCAGAGTGATTGGGCGAGGTTTGTGTGACCTTAGCTCAAGGGGAATACGGTGAGGACTGGGTGTCCTGAGCTGCGTGTTCAGGACTGAGTGTCCGGGACTGTGTGTCCTCAGGTTTAAATACCTAGCCGCCCTAACCAGACGTACAGTTGTCACAGCAACTGGACCTGGTCTAACAAATCATTGTCTTCAATGAGTCACTAGTTTCATCCTTCCCTTCCCTTTACTTACTGATGGTCCTTGTGAAGTCATTGTATGATTGCATTGTCTTTTGTCTTCACTGAGTGACTGCTTGTTCTGATTGGCTTCATAATATCTTCCTACCCGATCCATACTACCTAGCTGCTATAGGTCATTGTGCTTTCACTTCATTAAATACTTGACTATGGTTTGCCTAGTGTAGTCTACCTTCCGCTGCATGGTAATAGGTTTATTGCTATCGTTTGTCTTCGAAACTTCTACGTTTTGAAGACTTTCATAAAAATCGCCTATTCACCCCCCTCTAGTCGATATAACGCACTTTCACAATATAATGAAGATAAACATGAAGTCTTGTTGAAATTTGAAGATAAAACAAATGCGAAGACATAGCAAATGTAACGCCAACAGAAAACGCTCCAAACCAAAGTTTGGTGGTGGCGTTACCCACCGTATAGGAAGTATTAGACCCAGACACGGCGCACAATTATCATGGTGCTCCGAAGTCAGATTCCGCGTTAATGTATTCACACTTCGAGAGTAAGTCTTCATTGATTGAAGATATACGTTACTTCGTGTGTTACACATCTAAGTCATCAACATGCATAAGTGTTAGGATGTGTGCCTGATCATAGGACATTTGAGGATTCCAAGATATTTAGCTCACACCACAACTTGCAAAACATTTTCTCATCCAAGGGCTTTGTGAAGATATCTGCCAGTTGCTCTTCAATGTTGACGTGAATGATATCAATATCTTCCTTCATGACATGATCTCTGAGATAGTGATGACGGATTTGAATGTGCTTTGTCTTCGAGTGCTGAACTGGGTTGTTGGCAATCTTGATGGCGCTTTGATTGTCGCAGTAGAGAGGCACTTGCTTCAGATGAATGCCATAGTATTTGAGTGTTTGCTTCATCCATAGAAGCTGAGCGCAGCAAGATCCAGCAGCAATGTATTCAGATTCAGCAGTGGAGAGAGATACACAGTTCCGCTTCTTTGAAGACCAACACATAAGTGATCGTCCCAGAAAGTGACATGTGTGTGATGTAGACTTGCGATCCACCTTGTCACTAGCATAATCAGCATCCAAGAATCCAACTTGATCAAACTCTGAGCCCTTTGGATACCATAATCCTAGTGTTGGGGTGTAAGCCAAATATCGAAGAATTCGCTTCACAGCTAAGTGATGCGATTCCTTTGGTGCTGCTTGGAATCGGGCACACATGCTAACACTAAGCATGATATTTGGCCTAGATGCACATAAATAAAGCAAAGAACCAATCATGGAGCGGTATACCTTTTGATCGAACTCTTTACCATTGGCATCAGGACCAAGATGACTCTTGGTTGGCATTGGCATCGTGTAACCTTTGAAGTCTTGCATTCCAAACTTCTTCAGGCAATCTTTGAGGTATTTCTCTTGAGATATGAAGATGTCGTTGCGTTGCTGCCGTATTTGAAGACCAAGGAAGAACTTCAGCTCACCCATCATGGACATCTGATATTGCTCTTGCATCATGTGTCCAAACTCATCATTGTATTTTTTCTTAGTGTAGCTGAAGATAATGTCATCCATATATATTTGGCACACAACTGAAAGTGCTAGTTATCAACTAGAGGGGGGTGAATAGGCGATTTTTATGAAAATCTTCAAAACATGGGAGTTTCGAAGACAAACGATAGAAATGAACCTATAACCATGCAGCGGAAGGTAGACCACACTAGACAAGCCATAGTCAAGTATTCAATGAAGTGAGAGCACGAAGACTAATAGCAGCTAGCAAGTACGGATCAGGATGGAAGATAGTATGAAACCAATCTGAACAAACATTCACACAGTGAAGACAAATGAACAATGCAAACATGCAATGACTTCACAAGGACCAACTGTAAATAAAGAGATGGGAAGGATAGAACCAGTGGCTTATTGAAGACAATGATTTGTTGGACCAGTTCCAGTTGTTGTGACAACTGTACGTCTGGTTAGGGAGGCTGAGATCTAACTCAGAAGACAATGTCTTCACCTTATTCCCCTTGAGCTAAGGACACCCAGTCCTCGCCCAATCACTCTGGTAAGTCTTCAAGGTAGACTTCCAAACCTTCATAGACTTCGTTCATCGGCGATCCATAATGACTCTTGGATGCCCAGAACGCGACGCCTAACCGGCTGGAGGATTCACAGTCCTCAAGTGTAACAAGTCTTCAGATCACACAGACAGGAAGACTTCAGTGATGCCTAACACTCTTTGGCTCTGGGTGTTTAGGGCTTTGTCCTTGCAAGGATTTCTCTCTCAAAGGCTTCGAGGTGGGTTGCTCTCAAATGACAAAAGCCGTGCACTAACTTTGAGCAGCCACCAATTTATGGTGTAGGGGGTGGGCTATTTATAGCCACTAGGCAACCCGACTTGATTTGTCCGAAATGACCCTGGGTCACTAAGGAACTGACACGTGTTCCAATGTCAGATTTCAAACACACGCGACAACTTTACTTGGGCTACAAGTAAAGCTGACTCATCCAACTCTGGATAAGATTTGCTCTCATTGTCTTCGCTCGAAGACATAGGATTTTGGTTAAGCATCACTTCAGTCACTCTGACTTTGTTCACTGGGACCCCACTTAACAGTACGGCGGTTCCTATGACTCAACAAAGAAGGAACGGAAACAACGAAACAACTAAGTCTTCGTGCTCCATAGTCTTCACGCGATGTCTTCTCTTGTCATAGTCTTCAATGTGAATATTTTCACATACCACCTTTGTCTTCAATGTCTTCATACATTTTAGGGGTCATCTCCGGTAGGTAAACCAAATCAATGAGGGACTACTACCTGTGTTATCTTGCAATTCTCACGAACACATTAGTCCCTCAACCAGGTTTGTCGCCAATACTCCAAAACCAACTAGTGGTGGCACTGGATGCACTTACAATCTCCCCCTTTTTGGTGATTGATGACAAACTGGTTGAAGTTTTTAACGAGGATAAAAGTATGTGAAATTGTAAAGGATTTAGGTATTGTCTTCGTAAGTAGCAGAAAGGCTCCCCCTGAAGATGTGCATATAATTATTTTGCTTTTGAATGCAAATGCACATGGCAGGTTGTACTTGCGGAGCTCCTCTTCTACTTATGAAGAAATTTAACATGCATGAAAGGATATAACGAATATAATGACATGTATAATGAAAAATGGACGTCTGCAAAATGACTTCGTGCGGAATTTATCGTCTTACATGCGGAATTTATCATCGCATCACATAGTGTCAAAAAGGTAGCAGACGACCATCAAGTTTAAGTGTTACAACTCAAAATGAACCAAATGTATCAAAAGCGAGAGTTGTAAGCACTTGGCAAATGTAGCAAAAGTATAGCAACCCACCCATATGGACCCGCTTGAAGACTATCAACTCATATGCTTCTCCCCCTTTTGTCAGTAATGACCAAAAAGGTTTGAAGACATAGAGCTTGCTACTCGTTCCCATGTGGAGTAGGCGATGAAGCAGGGTCGTCGTTGAGGTTTGGTGGTGTAGACGAACTTGGTGCAGTGTTGATACGCGCCGAAGTTGGAGGAGGTGAGGTAGCATCGTCTTGATCATCTATGACTCTGGCATTAGCTGTTGGAGCTGAGGAAGAATAGTCAGAGTCTTCAAGTGACGGAGTCCGACGCAAGTGAGCATTCCTCGGAGGAGTTGAGTCAAACTTGAATCTCTCTGTGAAGCCATTTTCTTGAAGACCAGCTTCAGCACTGAGTAACATCAAACTCTTCCAAGACCTCCGACAGGTTTCATGTGTAACAAAGGCATTCTTGGTGGCAAGATTTTCGAATGCGATTGACGTCCACCAAGAGGCTTTGCATCTGACGCTTAAGCCAGTCATGATGCTTATCCTGTTTCTGATGTAGAGCGACGAGAAGCTCTCGGTCATTGAGAATACGAGATCGCTTCCGAGGCCTTTGGGCGATGGTACTTGCAGTGGCTTCAGTTTGGGTGCGACGGGCACGCGTATTGCCAGCCAAGGGATAAACACGAGAAACGGCCTGAACTCCTTCAATGGGCTGGGTGAAGCTTTGATGATCGACATTGTGAAGATAAATGGCTTCGACAGACAGATCAACCTCTAACAAGAATATAGGGTGATTGTGCGCAGACGGCTGATAGTTGATAGCAGAGTGAAGCTTGATGAGGCGCATTACCCATGGAGCATAGAACTTCAGACCAAAGATATCGGAGCCAGATGCAGCCAATTGCCCAATGAAGAAGTCTTGAGCATTGAAGCTGATGCCATTGAAGATATAGAAAACCAATGTCTTCATTGCTCCTTCAAGCTTCGCTGCAGGAGAATGTCCTTTGACCGGCCAGAGAGTTCGCCTGATAATATGATAAATAGCGTGGGGCAGATACTCTAGGTCTTCAACAAAGAACTCCTTGGGATAGTCAGCGTCTTGTGGCAGTGGCTTCATCATGCTCAGCATTTGGCTCTGGCTTCTGGAAGATGCTTTCCAACGCATTCTGGTGTAGCTGACAACCTGGTTCATAGTTGTAACACCCCGGATATGATTTACCCAATATGTAATCCAACTCTTGCCATTTCCGGCCTTAAGTTATTTTATTTTCTCGGGTTCGGGTATTGGCTCTGTGTGTTGTTATCGTTGTCGTGCATCTCATATCATGTCATCATGTGCATTGCATTTGCATACGTGTTCTTCTGATGCATCCGAGCATTTTCCCCGTTGTCCGTTTTGCATTCCGGCGCTCCGTTCTCCTCCAGTGGTCATTTCTACCTTTCTTTCGTGTGTGGGGATTAAACATTTCCATATTGGACCAAGACTTGCCAAGCGGCCTTGGTTTACTACCGGTAGACCGCCTGTCAAGTTTCGTACCATTTGGACTTCGTTTGATGCTCCAATGGTTAACCGAGGGACCGAAAAGGCCTCGTGTGTGTTGCAGCCCAACACCCCTCCAATTTGGCCCAAAATCCACCAAAACCCTTTCCATCATCTAGAGCATTCGATCACGATCGCGTGGCCGAAAACCGCACCTCATTTGGACACTCCTAGCTCCCTTTATGCCTATATATACACCACCCTCCCGAAATTCGCGGTTCCCCTCGTCCCTAACCCTAGATCCAGCTCCTCCGCGCGGCCGGACACGTCCGCCGGCCGCCGGACACGTCCGCCGCCGCCCGCAGCCAACCGGGGCGCGCCACGTGGCAGCGGGCGCCCCACATCGCCGCCGATCCCGCGCGGGCCCGCCGAGCCCGTATCCGGCCCCCGCGGCCCACTCGCCACCCACCGCCGCCCGGTGCCAAGACCGGATCGCCGCACCGCCGCCCTGCGCTCGCCGGTCGCCGCCCCGTGCCGAGCTCGCCCCGCTGCCGCTCTTCGCCGCCCTGCCGGATCCGGCGCGATCCGGCCGGAGAGGCGCCCCTGTGCCCGGATCCAGTCGGCCCCGCCCTCATCGTCCTTCTCCGACCTCGCCGGAGCAAGATCCTTCTCACCGGAGTCCTCGGTTCGCGTGCCGACGACGAACCCTAGATCCGGAGGGTATAATTTTTCCTAAGTCTGCAGTTCAAATGCCCTTGTTCATCGTGCCGTAACTTTGCATCCGTAGCTCCGTTTTGGGCATATAGCATATCAAAATGTTCGCCTCAGAGAGCACATCATTTCATCTCATTGCATCATTTTAATTTTAGTTCATATTGATGCCCAAAACACTGTTGGAAGAATGCTATTCAGATAATTGTCAGATCTGCTGCTCCAATTAGATATTTGTCATTTTTGCCATGATTATTGTGTGCATGATATGCCCCTGAGCTCTTCATGAGTTTTGTTATATGTTTTTCCATCTATTCAGAGGTGCAATCCATGTATTTTTGTGATGTGTGTGGTGACTAGCACAAGCTTGCAAAGTGGAGCATTCGTTAATGCTGATTTCAGGGACTTAGCATTTCCACTAAGTCCTTGACCTGTTTATCTCATTATGCCATATGTTCATGTTGTTTCCTAGTGATCCGTGCCTCTTTTGAGGATGATCAGTAAGGATGTTTTGTTAATCTTGTAATTCTCTATCCATCCATGTCTTTGTTTGAAATTATGGAGCACCCTAACTTGAGTCAATCGAGCTCTACTTTTGCTATTTCGTGAATCTGGGCAGATTGTCTACTTGTTAGCGATTTTGCCGAGGATGTTGTAGTTGATCCGTGCATGCTATGTTATTGTTCTTGCCATGTCTAGCTTGTATTTTGTGTATTATTGATGGGTGTATGCTTAGATTGTCATGACTTGCTCTATAGTGAGTGCATCGAGCTCTTAAACATGCCTACTTGATATCTGTTTCAGCATGCTCCAGTTTTCACTAAGTCTGAGAACTGATTATGTTTTTGCCATGTTCACATGCTTGCAATTGTATTTTCTGATCCCTTTTGGCTCAAGGTCACTAAGGGACTTTTGTTAAGATCTTTGAGTAGCTCCATTCCATGCTTTACTTTGCCATGTTCAGGTCCTGTAGCATATAGTTTTCATGCTCCAAAGTGTGCTATCTAATCTGAAATTCCAGACAAGTGTTAATTTCACTAAGTCTGAAATCTGGTTACCAAATGCATTTTTGCCATGCTTGTTTGAATCTGTTAATGGATGAATTGGCCGTATATCAGTGTTCATTTTTTGTTAAGAATCTTGTATGGATCCCTGTCATGTATTTTGTTTTCATGTTTGGGTGCTGTAGCATGTTCATCTTGTTGCATCTAGATGGCTACTTGCTGTAAATCGCAGACCGGTGTCATATTTGAATTGCTTGCCATTTCCAAACCGTAACTCCGATTCCGGCGATCTTTATATCGTTTTCAAGCGATTTCATCTCACCTTTCCAGTGGCACACTTGGATTTCCAAGTTGAGGCCAGGTTCATTCATCCCTTGTCAAATCTTGCATATGCATCACATAGTGCATCCCGCATAGCATACCATCTTCGCATCATATTGTTTGAGCTTTGCACGTGGTTGATTGTGTCCTTGTTGCTTGTTTGTCTTGTTTGGGTAGAGCCGGGAGACGAGTTCGCTAACGAGGAGCCCGTTGAGTTTGCTTTCGAGGATCCAGTCAACTCCAACAACTTTGCAGGCAAAATGATCATACCCTCGAAATCACTACTATCTTTGCTATGCTAGATGCTCGCTCTTTTGCTATGCCTATGATACGATGCCTACCACTTGCTTATCATGCCTCCCAAATTGCCATGTCAAACCTCTAATCCACCATGTCCTAGCAAACTGTTGATTGGCTATGTTACCACTTTGCTCATCCCCTCTTATAGCGTTGCTAGTTGCATGTGAAGATTGGAGACCGTTCCTTGTTGGAACATTATTTACTTGTTAGGATATCATTATATTATCTTGTTATCTTAATGCATCTATACACTTGGTAAAGGGTGGAAGGCTCGGCCTCTCGCCTAGTGTTTTGTTCCACTCTTGCCGCCCTAGTTTCCGTCATATCGGTGTTATGTTCCCGGATTTTGCGTTCCTTACGCGGTTGGGTTATAATGGGAACCCCTTGATAGTTCGCCTTGATTAAAGCTTTTCCAGCAATGCCCAACCTTGGTTTTACCATTTGCCTCCTAGCCTCTTTTCCCTTGGGTTTCCGGAGCCCGAGGGTCATCTTATTTTAGCCCCCCCGGGCCAGTGCTCCTCTGAGTGTTGGTCCAACCGAGCGATGTCCGGGGCTACCAGGGGCAACTCTAGGCTGGCCTACCCGTACCTAGGACAATCTGAGTGTGCCCTGAGAAAGAGATATGTGCAGCTCCTATCGGGATTTGTCGGCACATTCGGGCTGTGTTGCTGGTTTAGTTTTACCCTGTCGAAGTGTCTTGTAGAACCGGGATACCGAGTCTGATCGGAATGTCTCGGGAGAAGGTCTATTCCTTCGTTGACCGTGAGAGCTTGTCATGGGCTAAGTTGGGACTCCCCTGTAGGGATTTGAACTTTTGAAAGCCGTGCCCGCGGTTATGGGCAGATGGGAATTTGTTAATGTCTGGTTGTAGATAACTTAAACCTTAACTTAATTAAAATGAATCAACTGTGTGAGTTACCGTGATGGTCTCTTCTCGGCGGAGTCCGGGAAGTGAACACGGTATTGGAGTAATGCTTGCCGTAGGATGCCCTCTAGTTACTCGCTCGCGCTTTGCCTCCTCTTCTCGCTCTCTTTTGCAAACAGGATAGCCACCATATATGCTAGTCGCTTGCTGCAGCTCCACATATTTTCCTTGACTTACCTATTAAGCTTAAATAGTCTTGATCGCGAGGGTGCGAGATTGCTGAGTCTCGGTGGCTCACAGATTACTTCCAAACCAGATGCAAGGCCTGATGATTCCGTTCCAGATGACGCGCTTGAGCTCAAGTGGGAGTTCAACGAGGACTCACGCTGATACTATGTGTCTTTCCCTGATGATCAGTAGTGGTGCCCAGTTGGGGCGATCGGGACCGTGTCGCATGTTGGGTTATCTTTTATTTTGGCGCCGTAGTCGCGCCATGAGTGTTTGAATGTTGTAATGCTATTTATGTACTTTGATTGACGTGGCGAGTGTAAGCCAACTATGTATCTCCCCTTTTTATTATCTATATTACATGGGATGTTGTGATGATTGCCTAACTTGCGACATTGCTTTCAATGCGGTTATGCCTCTAAGTCGTGCCTCGACACATGGGAGCTATAGCCGCATGGAGGGCGTTACAATAGTGTTCACCAGGAGTGGCCAGGGCAGTAAGCTCAATGATGTCTTGGGCTTTAGCTTCATGGTGTACATCACCTGCCATCCACTCGAGGATCCAAGTCTTCGGATCCCTGTTGTAGCCGCGAATGTGGAGGGTAGCATAAAATTGTAGCAGAAGCTCTTCATTCCAATGTTCTTTGGCAGTAACAAAGTTCAGAAGACCAGCATCACGGAAACAGTCAAGTGCCTCTTCCAAGCAGGGTAGTCCAGCAATGGCTTCACTATCGAGACGCATATGGGGAAAGATGCGCCCTTCATCATAGAGTACACATGAATAGTAACTGCGCTGCTGGTAGCTCCATAATTGATCAGATGAAATTCTTGGCTTGGAGTGGGGGTTATTGGCACTATCAAAGAAGGTGTTGTGTGCTATGAAGCCATTGACATTGAAAGATCCTGGTGAAGTTGCAGTACTTGGAAACCTTGGCAGGCTTGGCTTTGGCTTCTGGACCTGAGGCCTGTGCTCCACATGATAGTCAAATTGAGGTCCAGGAGCAGGCGGAGGAGCCAGAATTGGCCAGCGGATGGTAACAAGCTGACCATGATCATATGCTTTCTCGATGGTGTGTGGCCTTGGAGGTGGTACAGGAGCAGAGGCATTGGCTTTAGGCTGCGGATTGTCTTCGGGTGCAATCACTTCTGGCACCACATTAGCTTCAGGCGCCACAATTGCTTCAGCCATGACAACGTCATTGGCGTCAGTGTTGGTGTTAGTGGTCGCCTCAGAGTTTTCAACCTCCACTCCAGTAGCTGGAGGGTCGGACACGTTCTCCTCGAGAACAACTTCAAGGTTGGACGGGGGTGTAGCAACATGTTCTATTTCTCTTTGTTCTTTTTGTTCATCGGCTGATGCAGCCGGAATATCTTCAGCCGTTTTGGCTTCAGACTCGGGGATGTTCGCAGTAGGAGAGGCTTCAGGAAAGACTTGGCGTGAAACGGATTGCCGCTCTTTTCCTTCTGAAACACTTGACAAAGTGACCTGTGGTCTTAGTCCTTTGCGAAGCCTGCGGAGTGCGGGCGACGCCTTTGGAGAGGGAGTTGGCTGGGCCGCAAAGTCATCGTCTTCAAGCACCGAAGTGGTGACTTGAGGTGGGGGAGTACATGGGGATTCTTCTTGACGGGGGGAGTCTTGTGGGTGATCAGCCCATGAGTCATCCTGAGCAATTGGTGTTAATGGACGACCAATGCTGATGAGTTCGCTGTTCGTGAGAACAGGCGATGATACCACTTTGTGTTCGATCTGAGGAAGGACTTCATCATCTTCAACATTGTCCTGATGACCAATGTCTTCAGCTGAGGTGGGGTTAACAGCTGGAATGTCTTCAACTTCTGGAGCCTCTGTGGAAGCAGAGTCATGAACTATCAACTGCCGCTCACGATGTTCAGACGCAGGACGAGCCACTGAGATTGGCTCGATAACAAGGGGCTCTGTGGGAGCAGCCCGGTCTTTCTTCTTTGTCTTTCTCTCCTTGGTTGGTGGAGCATCAACAGTGGTGGCCTTGGTCTTGCGCTTTCGGGCTTCGGCTTCAGCTGCCCTAGTTTTCTTGAGTTCCGAAGCCACTGTGGGGACCTTAGGCTTCGAGCCTGTCATACTGGCCGGGAAGACAATGCGAGGTTCTTCCTTCCTTGATGCTTCTGGTTGGGCCACAACAGGCTTCTTCTTCTTCTTGGCAGCCATTCTGGGGTCGATGCCTGGTCACCCCAAAGCCTTGCGCTTTTCAGCTTCATTGTAGCCTTGAACACATTTGGCAGTGAGATTCTTCATGCGCTCACAAGAACCTTTTGCTTCTTCACGTTTCTTGTGGAATGCCTCCTTGAGCTCATGCAGCATGACCTTGAAGTTTTGGATGTCTTCACGTTGAGCTTGGCCATGTGCTTCTTGAACTATGCCTTTTCATAATCAATCTTGTGCTTCAGCTCAATAATATTCTGTGCAAGAGCCAGCTCAGGAGCAATGGCTCCATGGAAAGAGACGCTGAGGCCAATTGGGAGCTGAAGATCATAAAAACTGAGGTCTGGACTGTCAAACCACTCATCAATGAACTTGTACAGGATCTCCTCGTCAAAGAGGGGAAGATCATTCAAGATTTCCGCCTCTTACTTGGTCTTTATGAGCAGCTCAAGAGGATCATCGCCAAGATCGTCGTCGCTAGACGGATCAATGGCTTCATTCTCGTTCCACAGAACGGCAGCAGATGTCAATGCTTGACCAATTGGTTGCATGGGCTTCTTCATCTTGTCAGACTTCGAAATGCGAGAGAGATCTTCAGACTGCACACTGGCTTCAGGAGGAGCAGTGGCCAGAGGCTCCACCCGCGAGACCTTTGGTGCGGAGGAGGGCTTTGAAGCCTTTGGTTTCTTTTGCTTCATAGGCTTCGGTGGTGCAGGCGCTTCATCATATTCAGCGTCATCTGCAGAGTGATCCACGGCTGCCCCTTGAACCTGAATGTGAGTGATGAGGCCTTCAAGGTTGTAGAAGGGCCCAACAATATTGGGTTCAACATCACGTGTGCCATCGGCACGAGGAGCAGAGGGACCGGGGTTGAAGTCTAACCCTAGTGACTTCTTGTTCTCTTTGGCAGAAGTTTTGGCAAACTGGAAGTTGCGCTTAAATAGATTGTCTTCACAACACCATAATAGAGAGGATGGGTCGGCATTAGCAGGCTGAGGTCCACAAATCATGCAGGGGTAGAAGCCTTGAGCAATAGCTTCGGACTTCGACTTGGGCTGAAGATTTTTGTATATAATGTCTCCCCAGGGGCCCTTGATGGCATTCTTTTCAGCATATTTGTCAGTGACAAATCTGTACTTGAACCATTCCTCTGCCTAATGTCTTTGAATCCATTGGATTCGGTTCTTGCGTTCTCCATAGGTCTCTTCTGGATCTGACTGGTATAACTCATAGAGATCTGGTGGCAGGTCCTTAGCAGTGTTTTCACGACGCTGTCTGCCGCCCTTCCTGACTGATTTTTCTGTTGCCATGAAGTTCAGACTGAAAGGCTTCAGAATATGCAAAGGCTTACTTCTGCTGGTCAGACAAGAATTAGCTTCGGGAGAATTGATGGGATGCTGTAAGAACTCTGCAAATGAATGCAGACTATGAGAACCAAGGGATTCTCCCACGGACATGTATCTGTGACAGCATTAGAGATGCGAGGGAAGGGGAAGAGGTCATATGCATTCTCAGAAGATTTTGAAGATAAATCAGTTTAGAAGACATTGACCTCATAGTGTGAAGACATTTACTCATATGTAGAGAGTTGGTTCCAGATTTGTACAAATCCATGAATAGGTACAAGTGAGGAATCTAACTACCTTGTGAAGCATAAGTGAACATAGTAGGCATGTTATGAGATGCAGAACAGGATAGATCCAACTTTGTAGGGACAGAAACCACTTGTGGTTGAAAAGGATGAATCTATCGGATCAAAAAGGACTGTAAAAGGAGTTTTTATTTACCACTCGAGGAACTGCTAGACGGAGTAGGAGATGAGGCCGAGCAGTTCGATCTTCCGTGCCCTAACTTGGCGACGGAGGACACCTACAGCAACGACGAAGAACACGATGTCCGCGGCTGGCATGAGGACGGCGTCGGTGAGGTCATGGCAGCTAAGTGCTTCGTCGCCGGCGTCGTCGAGGGCTAGCGGTGGCTCTAGGGTTTGTGCTAGATAGAGAAGTGGAAGAAGAGATAATGACTGGGGTGCGGCGTGTATTTATAAGGACAGGGACGGCGCAACGTTATTACGTAGGTGCCCCTGGCGGTTCACATCTGAAGGAAACATGGCGATCATGCAACATATTGGAGGTTGTTCCATGTTCCCACGCATGGCTGGATTGCCGGGTGGTTGTTCCCGCTTCTCCGGGTTTCAGGCAAAAAGAATTGAGCATTTAAAACAGATTTAATGTTTGTCTCTGTATCTTCTACTGACAAGGACGTAGCGAAGACATTCGACAGTTTCAATAGAATGCATATGATTTGGATAGATAGATTTGAGACGGGAGCATAGAAAGGTTAGGGTCCGATCACATTCACTTAGTTCAAAAGATTCAAACGAGAAGACATAGCTATAAGTGAATGCTGTAGAGGACAGAACGTAAATATATGAATATATCCGAATAAGACCAAATCAATATAGTGAAGATAAACATGAAGTCATGTTTATATTGAAGATAAACCAAATGCGAAGACTTTGCAAATGTAACGCCAACAGAAAAACACTCCAAACAAAAGTTTGGTGGTGGCATTACCCACCGTATAGGAAGTATTAGACCCAGACACGGCGCATAATTATTGTGGCACTCCGAAGTCAAATTCCGTGTTAATGTATTCACACTTAGAGTGTAAGTCTTCATTAGTTGAAGATATACGTTACTTTGTGTGTTGCACATCTAAGTCATCAACATGCATAAGTGTTAGGATGTGTGCATGATCACAGGACATTTGAGGATTCCAAGATATTTAGCTCACACCGCAACTTGCAAAACCTTTTCTCATCCAATGGCTTTGTTAAGATATCTGCCAGTTGCTCTTCAGTGTTGACGTGAATGATGTCAATATCTTCCTTCATGACATGATCTCTGAGAAAGTGATGACGGATCTGAATGTGCTTTGTCTTCGAGTGCTGAACTGGGTTGTTGGCAATCTTGATCGCGCTTTCATTATCGCAATAGAGTGGCACTTGCTTTAGTTGAATGCCATAGTCTTTGAGTGTTTGCTTCATCCATAGAATCTGAGCGCAGCAAGATCCAGCAGCAATGTATTCAGATTCAGCAGTGGAGAGAGATACACAGTTCTGCTTCTTTGAATACCAACACACAAGTGATCGTCCCAGAAAGTGACATGTGCCTGATGTAGACTTGCGATCCACCTTGTCACCAGCATATCCAGCATCCGAGAATCCAACTGGATCAAACTATGAGCCCTTTGGATACCATAATCCTAGTGTTGGGGTGTAAGCCAAATATCGAAGAATTCGCTTCACAGCTAAGTGATGCGATTCCTTTGGTGCCGCTTGGAATCGGGCACACATACAAACACTAAGCATGATATCTGGCCTAGATGCACATAAATAAAGAAAAGAAGCAATCATGGAGCGGTATACCTTTTGATCGAACACTTTACCATTGGCGTCAGGACCCAGATGACTTTTGGTTGGCATTGGCGTCGTATAACCTTTGCAGTCTTGCATTCCAAACTTCTTCAGGCAATCTTTGAGGTATTTCTCTTGAGATATGAAGATGTCGTTGTGTTGCTGCCATATTTGAAGACCAAGGAAGAACTTCAGCTCACCCATCATGGACATCTGATATTGCTCTTGCATCATGTGTCCAAACTCAGCACTGTATTTCTGATTAGTGCAGCAGAAGATAATGTCATCCACATATATTTGGCACACAAACAGTTCACCATCATATATCTTCGTGAAGAGTGTGGGATCCAGGGAACCAGGTTTGAAGCCTTTGCTCTTCAGGAAGTCTTTGAGTGTGTCATACCAAGCCCGAGGGGCTTGTTTGAGGCCATATAGTGCCTTGTTGAGCTTGTAAACCATGTCAGGATGTTTTGGATCTTCAAAACCAGGCGGTTGTGCAACATACACTTCTTCTTCAATCTTGCCATTGAGAAAGACACTCTTCACATCCATTTGATACAGAAGGATGTTAGGATGATTTGCATAGGCTAGCAGTATGCGTATAGCTTCAAGCCTAGCCACAGGAGCAAATGTTTCATCGAAGTCAATTCCTTCAACTTGAGTGTATCCTTGAGCAACGAGACGAGCCTTGTTTCTAACAACTTGACCATGCTCATCTTGCTTGTTGCGATATATCCATGTAGTGCCTATGATATTGTGTTTACGAGGATCAGGACGCTTGACCAGTTCCCATACATTATTCAGCTCAAACTGTTGAAACTCTTCTTGCATAGCTTGAATCCATTCAGATTCCATGAAGGCTTCATCAACTTTCTTGGGTTCAGATATTGAGATGAATGCAAAGTGCCCATAGAAATTTGCTAGTTGTGTTGCCCTTGAACGAGTGAGTGGACCAGGTGCATTGATGCTATCAATTATCTTGTTAGTCTGTACTTCATTTGCAACACGAGGATGAACTGGACGAAGATTTTGCTCTTGCTGATCATTGTCATCGTTTGAAGAATTGTCTTCAGGCTGAGCATTATCTTCAGGTTGATTAGGTGCAGAAATGATAAGTTCCTCTTCAGGATGTACTTCCGACGGTATGATTTCTCCAGTTCCCATAAGCTTGATGGATTCACTTAGTGGAATTTCATCTAGCACATTTGGCAGGTGCCCTCTTTGCGAGCCGTTAGTCTCATCGAACTGCACATCCATAGTTTCAACCACTTTATAGTGAAATAGGTTGAAGACTTTGTAGGAGTGCGAATCCTTTCCGTATCCAAGCATAAAACCTTCATGTGCTTTCGGTCCAAATTTTGAAGTCTGATGTGGATCCTTGATCCAGCACCTAGCACCAAATACTCCGAAGTAACTGACATTTGGCTTCTTACCAATGAGGAGTTCATAGGATGTTTTCTTCAGAAGCTTGTGAAGATAAACACGGTTGATGACATGGCATGCAGTATCAATAGCTTTAGGCCAGAACTTTATTGGTGTCTTGTATTCATCGAGCATCATCCGAGCCATCTCAATGAGTGTTCTATTCTTGCGTTCCACGATGCCATTCTGTTGCGGCGTGTATGGAGCTGAGAACTCATGAGTGATGCCCAATGTATCAAGATAAGTGTCGAGGCCGGTGTTCTTGAATTCAGTGCCATTGTCACTTCTGATGTGCTTGATCTTGACGCCATAGTTGTTCATGGCTCGATTGGCGAAGCATCTGAAGACATCTTGCACTTCAGTCTTGTAGAGAATTATATGTACCCATGTATATCTTGAGTAATCATCAACAATGACGAAGCCATAGAGACAAGCAGTAGTAGTAAGGGTAGAGTAGTGAGTAGGGCCGAAGAGGTCCATGTGTAGCAGTTCGAAAGGTTGATTCGTTGTCATGATTGTCTTCGAGGGATGCTTGGCCCTCGTCATCTTTCCAGCTTCGCAGGCACCGCATAAGTGATCCTTCTTGAACTTGACGCCCTCGATGCCTATGACGTGCTTCTTCTTAGCAAGAGTATGCAAGTTCCTCATGCCAGCATGCCCTAGCCTCCGATGCCAGAGCCAGCACTCTGAAGCTTTTGCAAGAAGACATACGACAAGCTGTGGTCCTGCTGAGAAATCTACCATGTACAAATCATCTTTCTGATGCCCTTCAAAGACTAGAGACTTGTCAGATTCCATTAGAACAAGGCAACGATATTTTCCAAATATCACAATCATGTTCAAATCGCAAAGCATTGAGACAGACATTTAGTTGAAACCAAGGGATTCAACAAGCATCACTTTATCCATGTGCTGATCCTTTGAGATTGCAACTCTACCTAGACCCAATACCTTGCTTTTACCAGTGTCAGCAAAAGTGATGTGACTTTTGTCAGATGGACATAAGGTTGAGTCCATGAGAAGACTTCGTTCGTCAGTCATGTGATTAGTACATCCACTATCAATAATCCATTCTGAAGCAGCTGGTGTCATACCCTACAATGCAGTTAGGGGGATAGGCTTCACGAAGAGTATTGTGAAGCATAAACATTTGACGAGCAAGTGGATTATGAAAGCTTAGATGGAGGTTAGGACTGATAGGACAAATAGCAAGAGACTCAGGAACAAAATACATAATAAGACCATTTGGGCATTTGATTTTGTGCCCTACAAGATGTTTTAGGTCCCCGACAATAGCTTCAGATGCATTTGATTTTCGGCTAGAGACCTTTCCCTGCAAAAGAGAGTTAAGCTTTCTTATCCACCCACATCTTCAAGGGTGGCTTCGAAGCAGTAAGTCTAAGTGCAGCATCTGAGAACTTTGGCTTTGAAGCCCTGGCAAATAGTTTTTCAGGAGGTGAATAATACTCATAGGAATAAGCAGAGTAGTTCTTGGTCTTATGAACATGGCGGTTTGATGAAACACACTCATATTCATAGGCCTGGGTATGATTTCCCTGCAAAACATTTGTGTTAGTGCGACTCAGGTGAGTCCTCTGTCTGTATAAAGCCTTTGGACCATATGAAGCCTCTGGTCTGGGGTTTGTCTTCTTCCCTTGTGGTGTCATGACAACATTGACAAGCAGATTCTCCAGACACCTTTTGGGCACCCAGACTTTCTTCATATGTGGCCCATTCCTGTAGTTAGTACCAATATACCTGGCAAACACTTCACCATTCTGATTCTTAAACAGTTTATAGTTTGCATCAAAGGATTCATCAATGACAATATGATTAGCACAAGTGAAGCCAGATAGGGTGGATGGATCCACTGAAGGTTCCTTTGTAGCAACCCATGTGGTTTTGGGGTACTGCTCAGGCTTCCAGTAAGAGCCATCAGCATTCATTTTCCTTTCGAACCCAACACCCTGTTTCCTAGGGTTTCGGTTCAGAATCTGCCTTTTGAGGACATCACATAGTGTCTGATGCCCTTTGAGACTTTTGTACATCCCTGTTTCAAGCAATGTCTTCAACCTAGCATTTTCATCAGCAATGGAAGTGGCATCCTCAGCAGAGGGGTTAGTTACCACATCAACAGTTGAAGATATTGCAACAGTAGCAGCAGTAGAACATTCAGCAACAGAAGTAGCGTTATCACGCTCAAGGCATTTAAGACATGGTGGTTCAAATCCTTCCTGAGCGGGAGTGATTTGTTGAGCGCGAAGTGGCTCGTTTTCCTTTTGAAGATCTTCATGAGCTGCTCTCAATTTCTCAAGTTCTTGCTTCCTTTGAAGATAATCATAGGAAAGCTTTTCATGAGTTGTTGAGAGCGTTTCATGATGACTTTCAAGTTCCTCATACTTAATATGAAGATTTTTTTATGTCTTCAATTAAGGACTGAGATCGAGTCATTTCAGCGTCCAACAGGTCATCGCTTTGGTCTAACAGTTTTTGAATATGTTCCATAGCTTTCTGTTGTTCAGTTGCAATTTTAGCAAGTGTTTTGTAGCTGGGTTTGGAACCACAATCAGAGTCATCTTCACTTGATGTTTGATAGTGAGCATTGCGTGAGTTTACCTTGGCACCGCGTGCCATGAAGCAATAGGTGGGGGTGGAGTCATCCATGTCATTAGCATCGGTGTCGGTGACGAAGTCATTGTCTTCAGTGTTGAAGATGGACTTGGCAACGTAGGCTACAGCCAGACTTGCAACGCCAGAATCAAACTCCTCCTCAGACTCGACCTCCGCCTCCTCAGAAGCAGACTCCTCCTCTGAATCCATTTCCTTGCCAAGACACGAGACTTGCCAGATGAGCTCTTCTTGTGTGATGAAGACTTTGAGGAAGACTTGGAAGAAGACTTTGAGTATTTCTTCTTCTTCTTGTCGTCAGAATCATATTCCTTGCTCTTCTTGTTCTTCTTCTTCTTCTTGTTCTTGTTCTCATTGTCCCACAACGGACACTCAGAGATGTAGTGACCAGGTTTCTTGCACTTGTGGCATGTTCTCTTCTTGTAGTCATGAGTAGAAGATTCATCATTCCTTGAGCTGGATCGTGAAGACTTTCTGAAGCCTTTCTTCTTGGTGAATTTCTGGAACTTCTTCACAAGCATAGCAAGCTCCTTTCCAATGTCTTCAGGATCATCAGAACTACTGTCAGATTCTTCTTCAGATGAGGAAACAACTTTTGCCTTCAAGGCGTGACTTCGGCCATAGTTGGGACCATAGATATCTCTTTTCTCAGAAAGCTGAAACTCATGTGTGTTGAGCCTTTCAAGTATGTCAGACGGATCGAGTGTCTTAAAGTCAGGGTGTTCTTGAATCATCGGGGCTAGGGTGTCAAACGAGCTGTCAAGTGATCTCAGGAGTGTCTTGACGATTTCATGCTTGGTGATCTCAGTAGCGCCGAGAGCTTGAAGCTCATTTGTGATGTCAGTGAGGCGATCAAACATGAGCTGAACATTCTCATTGTCGTTTCTCTTGAAGCGGTTGAAGAGGTTGCGAAGGACACTGATCCTTTGATCTCTTTGGGTTGAGACGCATTCGTTGACCTTGGAGAGCCAGTCCCAGACTAGCTTTGATGTTTCCAGAGCACTCACACGGCCATACTGCCCTTTGGTAAGATGACCGCAGATGATGTTCTTGGCAGTGGAATCCAGTTGAACGAACTTCTTGACATCAGCAGCGGTGACACCTTCACCAGCCTTGGGAACGCCATTCTTGACGACATACTAGAGGTCGACATCAATGGCTTTGAGATGCATGCGCATCTTGTTCTTCCAGTAGGGATATTCAGTTCCATCGAAGACGGGGCACGTAGCGGAGACTTTGATTATCCCTACAGTCGGCATAGCTAAAACTCCAGGTGGTTAAACCAAATCACAGAGAACAAGGGAGTACCTTGCTATGATACCAATTGAAAGTGCTAGTTATCGACTAGAGGGGGGGTGAATATGTGATTTTTATGAAAGTCTTCAAAACATGGGAGTTTCGAAGACAAACGATATAATGAACCTATAACCATGCAGCAGAAGGTAGACCACACTAGGCAAGCCATATTCAAGTATTCGATGAAGTGAGAGCATGAAGACTAATAGCAGCTAGGCAGTACGGATCAGGATGGAAGATAGTACGAAACCAATCTGAACAAACAGTCACACAGTGAAGACAAATGTACAATGCAAACAGGCAATGACTTCACAAGTACTAACTATAAATAAAGAGATGGGAATGATAGAACCAGTGGCTTGTTGAAGACAATGATTTGTTGGACCAGTTCCAGTTGCTATGACAACTGTACGTCTGGTTAGGGAGGCTGAGATCTAACTCAGAAGACCGTGTCTCCCCCTTATCCCCCTTGAGCTAAGGACACCCAGTCCTCGCCCAATCACTCAGGTAAGTCTTCAAGGTAGACTTCCAAACCTTCACAGACTTCGTTCACCGGCGATCCACAATGACTCTTGGATGCTCAGAACGCGATGCCTAACCGGCTGGAGGATTTAAAGTCCTCATGTGTAACAAGTCTTCAGATCACACAAACAGGAAGACTTCAGTGATGCCTAACACTCTTTGGCTCTGGGTGTTTAGGGCTTTGTCCTCGCAAGGATTTCTCTCTCAAAGGCTTCGAGGTGGGTTGCTCTCAAACGACAAAAGCCGTGCAATAACTTTGAGCAGCCACCAATTTATGGTGTAGGGGGTGGGCTATTTATAGCCACTAGGCAACCCGACCTGATTTGTCCAAAATGACCCTGGGTCACTAAGGAACTGACATGTGTTCCAACGGTTAGATTTCAAACACACGCGCAACTTTACTTGGGCTACAAGTAAAGCTGACTCATCTAGCTCTGGATAAGATTTGCTATCATTGTCTTCGCTCGAAGACATAGGATATTGGTTAAGCATCACTTTAGTCACTCTGACTTTGTTCACTGGGACCCCACTTAACAGTACGACAGTTCCTATGACTCAACAAAGAAGGAAAGGAAACAACGAAACAACTAAGTCTTCGCACTCCATAGTCTTCACACGATGTCTTCTCTTGTCATAGTCTTCAATGTGAATATTTTCACATACCACCTTTGTCTTCAATGTCTTCATACATTTTTAGGGGTCATCTCCGGTAGGTAAACCGAATCAATGAGGGACTACTACCTGTGTTATCCTGCAATTCTCACAAACACATTAGTCCCTCAACCAGGTTTGTCATCAATACTCCAAAACCAACTAGGGGTGGCACTAGATGCACTTACACAAATAGTTTACCATCACATGTCTTCGTGAAGAGTGTGGGATCCAGGGAACCAGGTTTGAAGCCTTTGCTCTTCAGGAAGTCTTTGAGTGTGTCATACCAAGCACAAGGGGCTTGTTTGAGGCCATACAGTGCCTTGTTGAGCTTGTAAACCATGTCAGGATGTTTTGGATCTTCAAAACCAGGCGGTTGTGCAACATACACTTCTTCTTCAATCTTGCCATTGAGAAAGGCACTCTTCACATCCATTTGATACAGAAGAATGTTATGATGATTTGCATAGGCTAGTAGTATGCGAATAGCTTCAAGCCTAGCCACAGGAGCAAATGTCTCATCAAAGTCAATTCCTTCAACTTGAGTGTATCCTTGAGCAACGAGACGAGCCTTGTTTCTGACAACTTGACTATGCTCATCTTGCTTGTTGCGATGTATCCATTTAGTGCCTATGATATTTTGTTTACGAGGATCAGGACGCTTGACCAGTTCCCAAACATTATTCAGCTCAAATTGTTGAAGCTCTTCTTGCATGGCTTGAACCCATTCAGGTTCCATGAAGGCTTCATCAACTTTCTTGGGTTCACATATTGAGACAAACGCAACATGCCCACAGAAATTTGCTAGCTATGTTTCCCTTGAACGAGTGAGTGGACCAGGTGCATTGATGCTATCAATTATCTTCTCAATCTGTACTTCATTTGCAACATGAGGATGAACTGGACGAAGATTTTGCTCTTGCTGATCATTGTCATCGTTTGAAGGATTGTCTTCAGGCTGAGCATTGTCATCAGGTTGATTAGGTGCAGAAATGATAAGTTCCTCTTCAGGATGTACTTCAAACGATATGATTTCTCCAGTTCCCATAATCTTGATGGATTCACTAGGTGGGATTTCATCTAGCACATTTGGCAGGTGCTCTCTTTGCGAGCCGTTAGTTTCATCGAACCGCACATCCACAGTTTCAACCACTTTATAGTAAAAGAGGTTGAAGACTCTGTAGGAGTGCGAATCCTTTCTGTAACCAAGCATAAAACCTTCATGTGCTTTCGGTGCAAATTTTGAAGTGTGATGTGGATCCTTGATCCAGCACCTAGCACCAAATACTCTGAAGTAACTAACATTTGGCTTCTTACTAGTGAGGAGTTCATAGGATGTTTTCTTTAGAAGCTTGTGAAGATAAACACGGTTGATGACATGGCATGCGGTATCAATGGCTTCAGGCCAGAACTTTCTTGGTGTCTTGTATTCATCGAGCATTGTCCGAGCCATCTCAATGAGTGTTCTGTTCTTGCGTTCCACGATGCCATTCTGCTGTGGCGTGTATGGAGCTGAGAACTCATGAGTGATGCCCAATGTATCAAGATATGTGTCGAGGCCGGTGTTCTTGAATTAAGTGCCATTGTCACTTCTGATGTGCTTGATCCTGACCCCATAGTTGTTCATGGCTCGATTGGCGAAGCGTCTGAAGACATCCTGCACTTCAGTCTTGTAGAGGCTTATATGTACCCATGTATATCTTGAATAATCATCAACAATGACGAAGCCATAGAGATAAGCAGTAGTAGTAAGAGTAGAGTAGTGAGTAGGGCCAAAGAGGTCCATGTGTAGCAATTCGAAGGGTTGAGTCATTGTCATGATTGTCTTCGAGGGATGCTTGGCACTCGTCATCTTTCCAGCTCCGCAGGCACCGCATAAATGGTCCTTCTTGAACTTGATGCCCTCGATGCCTATGACGTGCTTCGTAAAGTCATTATGAACGAGGCTCACAATTCACTCCTTTCTATTCATCCTGGAAGTACAAAGATGTACCATGACCTCAAGCAGTCGTATTGGTGGACTCGAATGAAGCGCGAGATTGCTCAGTTCGTGAATGAATGTGATGTCTGCAGAAGAGTGAAAGCAGAACACCAACGGCCAGCTGGTCTCCTCCAACCTCTTGCCATTCCAGAATGGAAGTTTGACCATATTGAGATGGACTTCATGACTGGATTTCCCAAGTCCAAGCGTGGCAATGATGCTATCTTTGTAGTCATCGACAAGCTCACTAAAGTGGCTCATTTTCTTCCTATCAAAGAATCTATCACAACAGCTCAGTTGGCAGAGCTATATACCTCCAGGATTGTCTCTTTGCATGGCATTCCACAGTTGATATCTTCAGATCATGGAAGCATCTTTACCTCTAAGTTCTGGGACTCCTTTCAGAAGGCCATGGGCACCAACATTCGCTTCAGCACAACCTTTCATCCTCAAACTAGTGGCCAAGTCGAGCGAGTCAATCAAATTCTTGAAGATATGGTCAGGGCTTGTGTCATTTCTTTCGGTATGAAGTGGGAAGATTGTCTTCCATATGCCAAGTTCTCCTACAACAACAGCTTCCAAGCGAGTTCCGGCAAGGCCCCATTCGAGATTCTCTATGGCAGAAAGTGTCGTACTCCTCTTAACTGGTCAGAGACTGGTGAATGCCAACTTCTTGGCAATGACTTGATCACAGAGGCTGAAGAAATGTGCAAAGTCATTCGTGAAAATATCAAATCCGCGCAATCGCGCCAGAAGAGTTACTATGATAGCAAGCATCGTGACTTGGCTTTCGAGATCGGAGACCATGTCTACCTTCGCGTCTCTCCAATGAAAGGTACTCGCCGCTTCGGTATCAAAGGGAAGCTTGCCCCTAGATATGTGGGTCCTTTCAAGATCACTGGCAAAAGAGGCGATCTCGCCTATCAACTTGAGCTTCCATCCAACTTTCAAATGTGCACGACATGTTTCACGTGTATCAGCTTCGCAAGTGTTTCAAGACTCCTGACCGCACCATCAACTTCGAAGAGATTGATCTCCAAGAAGACTTGTCTTATCATGAGCATCCCGTTGCTATTCTTGAAGAAACTGAGCGCAAGACTCGCAACAAGTCTATCAAATTCCTGAAAGTGAAGTGGTCACATCATTCCGACCGTGAAGCCACCTGGGAACGCGAGGACGACCTCCGTTCCGAATATCCAGAGTTTTTCCAGTCCTAGATCTCGGAACGAGATCCTTTCATAGTGGTGGAGTGTTGTAACGCCCCGTATGTAACTTGCCATATTTGTATTCCAACTCTTGCCATTTTCGGCTCTAAGTTATGATATTCCCTCGTGGTTGGGTTTTGCCTTCGTTTGGATTTTTTTCCATGTCATGCATTTCATATCATGTCATCATGTGCATCGCATTTTCATACGTGTTCGTCTCATGCATCCGAGCATTTTCCCCGTTGTCCGTTTTGCGATCCGGCACTCCTACGCCCTCCGGCGCCCCCTTTTGCCTCTTTTCGTGTGCGGGTGTTAAACGTTCTCGGATTGGACCGAGATTTGCCAAGCGGCCTTGGTATACTACCGGTAGACCGCCTGTCAAGTTTCGTGCCGTTTGGAGTTCGTTTGATACTCCAACGGTTAACCGAGGAACCGTAAAGGCCTCGTGTGTGTTACAGCCCAACACCCTTCCAAAGTGGCCCAAAAGCCATCCAAGCCCCCTCCATCCTCTCGGCCGTTTGATCAAGATTGCATGGTCGAAAACCGCACCTCATTTGGACTCTCCTAGCTCCCTCTACCTATATATTTGCCCTCTTCCCCGAAATTTGCGGATGAAACCCTAGTCTCTTTCCCTCCACGCCACCGGACGTGTCCACTCCGCCGCCGAACGCGTCCGCCGCCGCCTTCCAGCCAATCCAGGGGTGCCACGTCACCCCGCCGTCCCTCCTCTCTCTCCTCCCCGCCGCCAGGCCCGCCGGGGCCCGAGGCCGGCCCGCCCC
>NC_041388.1:290137085-290155561 GCF_002162155.2 Triticum dicoccoides
GCCTGGTGCCCCCCTCGACCGTGCCGCCCCGTTCCCCATGGTCGTCCGCCTCCACGCCGCGCGCTGCCCCGCCACCCGTCGCCACCGGCCGGAGCGCGCCTCCCCGCCGCAGCCGCGCCCAGATCCGGCGAGGTCCGGGACGGATCCGCTCCTCGCCGACCTCCTCCGTAGCCGCCCTCACCGGAGTTGACCTCGGGAACCATGCCTCAGATCTGGATCCAGAGAGGGTTGACCCCGAAATTCCCTCTAAGTCCTTTTTCTGTTATTTTTTTAGTCATGTTCATCACATCATAACTCTGTCATCGTAGCTCCGTTTCGTGCGTGTGGCATATCAAAATGTTCATCATGATGCCCTCTTCATTTTGTTCAATTCCACCATGCTTGTTTGAGTCCATGTTGATGCCTTAAATATTGTTGCAAGAGTGCTTCATAATGTTAGTTCCTAGTACTTAGCAGATGTTGAGCATTTGTCATTTTTGCCATGATTATTGTGTGCCTCCTATGAACTTGAGCCCTACATGTGTTTTCGGCTATGCCATGCCATCTTTACAGGGATGTATTCCATGTATTTTTGTGATCAATGTGGTGACTAGCACATGCATGCAAAGTAGCTCTCGTGATGTTGCTGATTTCAGGGACTTAGAATTCTTCTAAGTCATTTTCCCTAGTGTTATTTTTATGCCATGTATTCATGTTGCTACAGAGTGATCCATGCCTCGTTTGAGCATGTTCAGTAAGGATGATTTTGAGATATTGTTATGTTCTATCTATCCATGTCTTTGCTTGCAATTATGGAGTACCCTAGCATGACTCAATCTTGCTCTACTTTTGCTATTAAATGTTCATGGAAGATTGTTTACATGTTAATCAATTTTGCCGAGGTTGTTGTAGTTGATCCATGCATACTATAAGATTGTTCTTGCATTGGTTAGCTACTTGATCAGGTCTTCTTGATGGGTGTATGCTTAATTTGTCATGCAATGCCTTGTAATGAGTGTATCGAGCTCGCAAACATGCCTACGTAACTCTGTTTTTGCCATGTCCAGTTTTCTGCCAAGTCTGAATCTGTTTACGAAACTTGCTATGTTTACATGGGTGCCATCATATTTTCTGTTTCTTTTTGGCTTATGGTCAGTAAGGGACTTTTGTTATATGCTTTGAGTAGTTTCATGTCATGCCTTGCTTTGCCATGATATATTCCTGTAGCATGTTGTTATCTTGCTCTAAACATTGCTTCCTGATGTTAATTCCTGGCATGTTATTTTCACTAAGTCTGTGAACCTGTTATCTTTTGCACTTCTGCCATGCTTGTTTGAACCTGCTATTATGTGATTAAGCCGTAGCTCAGTGTTCATATTTTGTCAAGCATCTTGAGTAGTTCACTGCCATGTGCTTTGTTGCTATGTTAGAGTGCAGTAGCTTAGTTTCTTGTTGCATTTTAGATGGCATCATGCCGTTAATCGCAGAATTGTGCCATTCTTGTTTTGCTTGCCATTTGCAAACCGTGCATCCGTTTCCGGTGATCTTCATATCGATTTCGACCGAAATCAACTCTTCTTTCCAGCGGCACTCTTGGTTTGCCAAGTTGTGGCCTGGTTCAATCTTTTCCTTCCGGAGCACGCATATGCATTGCATATTACATCCCGCATATCATGCTATGTTTTGCAACATGTTGCTTGCGCATTGCACCATGGTTGATAATGTTTCCCTTGCTTGTGTTCTTGCCTTGGGTAGAGCCAGGAGACGAGTACGTGATCGAGGAACCCGTTGAGTACGCTTACGAGGATCAAGCTTATGTCAACTCGGAGAACTTTGCAGGCAAGATGACCATACCCTCGAAATCACTTCTATCTTTGCTTGCTAGTTGCTCGCTCTATTGCTATGCCTATGCCGCGATACCTACCACTTGCTATATCATGCCTCCCATATTGCCGTGTCAAACCTCTAACCCACCTTGTCCTAGCAAACCGTTGTTTGGCTATGTTACCGCTTTGCTCAGCCCCTCTTATAGCGTTGCTTGTTGCAGGTGAAGATTGGAGTTTGTTCCTTGTTGGAACATGATTTTTATTGGGATATCACTATTATATCTTGTTTACTTTAATGCACCTATATACTTGGTAAAGGGTGGAAGGCTCGGCCTTATGCCTAGTGTTTTCTTCCACTCTTGCCGCCCTAGTTTCCGTCATACCGGTGTTATGTTCCTTGATTTTGCGTTCCTTACGCGGTCGGGTTATAATGGGAACCACTTGACAGTTCGCCTTGAATAAAACTCCTCCAGCAAGGCCCAGCCTTGCTTTTACCATTTGCCACCTAAGCCTTTTTCCCTTGGGTTTCGCGGACTCAAGGGTCATCTTTATTTTAACCCCCCGGGCCAGTGCTTCTCTAAGTGTTGGTCCAACCTAGAGCACCGTGCGGGGCCGTCCCTTGGCAACTTGGGTTACGTTGGCTCCTCTACGCTTAGCTTATTCGGTGTGCCCTAAGAACGAGATATGTGCAGCTCCTATCGAGATTTGTCGGCATAGCGGATGGTCTTGCTGGTCTTGTTTTACCATTGTCGAAATGTCTTGTAACCGGTATTCCGAGTCTGATCGGGTCGTCCTGGGAGAAGAAATATCCTTCGTTGACCGTGAGAGCTTGTGATGGGCTAAGTTGGGACACCCCTGCAGAGTTTTGAACTTTCGAAAGCCGTGCCCGCGGTTATGGGCAAATGGGAATTTGTTAATATCTGCTTGTAGAGAACTTGATACTTAACTTAATTAAAATGGATCAACCGCGTGTGTAGCCGTGATGGTCTCTTTTTGGCGGAGTCCGGGAAGAGAACACGGTCTCGTGTTATGCTTGAACGTAAGTAGTTTTCAGGATCACTTCTTGATCTTTGTAGTTTCTCGATCGTGTTTTGCCTTCTCTTCTCGTTCTCATTTGCGTATGTTAGCCACCATATATGCTAGTGCTTGCTACAGCTCCACCTCACTACCTTTTCCTACCCATGAGCTTAAATAATCTTGATCGCGAGGGTGTGAGATTGCTGAGTCCCCGTGACTCACAGATTACTTCCAAAACCAGATGCAAGTGTCGATGATGCCATTCCAGGGGATGCGACTGAACTCAAGTGGGAGTTCGACGAGGACTCGGGACATTACTACGTTTCCTTTCCAAACGACCAGTAGTGGAGCCCAGTTGGGGCGATCAGGGATCTTATGCATTTGGGGTTGTCTTTATTTTGGTTCTGTAGTCGGACCTTGATTGTATTCTGGATGATGTAATGCTATATTTATGTATTGTGTGAAGTGGCGATTGTAAGCCAACTCTGTACCTCTTTCTTATTCAGTACATGGGATGTGTGAAGATTACCCCTCTTGCGACATGCCTACAATGCGGTTATGCCTCTAAGTCGTGCTCCGACACGTGGGAGAGCAACGTGGGTGTTACAGCTTGCTTGCTCAAAGTGCTTAGTGATATGATCCCAAACCCTCAACTACTTTCTCACATCCACATATATCTCAAACCAAAAGTCAAACTCGGCCCCAGCGAAACTTTCTATCCGGCGCCACTGAGTTCAGTTGACATAGCCACTGCCAGAAACCCTAGTCTTTTTGGTCTCACCGATAGGGATCTCGGTCTCACCGAGATGGGAATGTAATCTCTCTGTTTCCCTTCATAACGTTTTGGTCAAACCACGATGAGTGATCGGTCCCACCGAGATTGCAATGCAAACTCTCTCTTTCCCTTTCGTAACACTTCGGTCCAACCGAGATGAGCAATTCGGTCCCACCGAGTTTTCCTGACCAACTCTCTGTTAGTCCATTACCAAAATCGGTCTCACCGAGTTTGTGTAATCGGTCTCACCAAGATTACGTTATGGCCTAACCGTAATGATATCGGTCCCACCGAGTTGACATGTCGATCCCACCGAATACCCTAACGGTCACATTTTGAACTAAATCGGTCTGACCGAGTTGTATGATTCGGTCCCACCGAGTTTGGTGATTTGTGTGTAACGGTTAGATTTTGTGTGGAGGCTATTTATACCCCTCCACCCACTCTTCATTCATGGAGAGAGCCATCAGAACATGCCTACACTTCCAACTTACATTTTCTGAGAGAGAACCACCTACACTTGTGTTGAGGTCAAGATATTCCATTCCAACCACATAAATCTTGATCTCTAGCCATCCCAAGTTGCTTTCCACTCAAATCATCTTTCCACCAAATCCAAATCCCGTGAGAGAGAGTTGAGTGTTGGGGAGGCTATCATTTGAAGCACAAGAGCAAGGAGTTCATCATCAACGCACCATTTGTTACCTCTTGGAGAGTGGTGTCTCCTAGATTGGTTAGGTGTCACTTGGGAGCCTCCGTCCAGATTGTGGAGTTGAACCAAGTAGTTTGTAAGGGCAAGGAGATCGCCTACTTCGTGAAGATCTACCCGAGTGAGGCAAGTCCTTTGTGGGCGACGGCCATGGTGGGATAGACAAGGTTGCTTCTTCGTGGACCCTTCGTGGGTGGAGCCCTCCGTGGACTTGCGCAACCGTTACCCTTCGTGGGTTGAAGTCTCCATCAACGTGGATGTACGATAGCACCACCTATCGGAACCATGCCAAAAATCTCCATGTCTCCAATTGTGTTTGCACACTCCAAACTTCTCCCTTTACCTTCATATGCAATTGTTTTACTTTCCGTTGCTATACTCTTAGAATTGCATGTGTAGGTTGTTTGCTTGACTTGTGCTAAGTTGCTAAAATCTGCCAAGAATTAAGATTGGGAAAAGGCTAGATTTTTATTTGGTCAACTAGTCTAATCACCCCCCCTCTAGACATACTTTCGATCCTACACCTTGCTTCCGCCCGCCCGCCGCCGGCGATTCCGGCCATATCTGCGGGCGGAATCGCTCCGCGGGGCCGCCCCACACCCTCCCACGCTGAGCCGCTGCACCGCTCCTCCGGATCCGGTGAGAAGAGCCGCCCCCGTCGCTGCCACCGCTGGGGATCGACCATCACCGAGCGCACCCCCTCGTTGCCGCCCAGGATCACTCGCCACCGGTTAGTCCCTTTTTTGTGATTTTTGCGAGCTGTGTAGTAGATTGACACGCCGATGTGCGTGTAGATGGAGTTGACCCCGTGAGAGAAGTTCTTGCTATCCGATTCGTCCGATTCGGACGACTCGGATGTGGAGACCATGCTTGCGACCTTTCGGCAGCAAACATTAGTCACGGCGCTTGCCGTGAAGGAGCATGAAGACGAGTACCGGAACAGGAGGCGAGGACCTACTGTCGGGCGTCTATGCATTCCTCGGAATCACCATCTTGGGAACGAGATGTTGATGCAAGATTATTTTGCGGAGAATCCTACATATCCTGCACACCTCTTCCGCCGAAGGTACCGAATGCACAGATCCCTCTTTGTGAAACTTGTTGAAGCTTGCAAATTGCCGGTACTTTACTCAAAGAAGAAATGTCGTGGGCTTAAAGGAATTTAGTGCATATCAAAAAATCTCCGCAACTATACGGGTGATTGCATATGGCGTTCCGGCTGACTATGCCGATGAGTATCTTCGCATTGGTGAAGATAGCACAATTGAGTCTGTGCGTAGATTTGCGAAAGTGATCGTCCGTGTCTTTGGTCCCGAGTATCTTCGGGCACCAAATGAAAATGACACAAAGAAATTGATGGCAGCTAATGAGAGGAAATGTTGGCTTGGCATGGTAGGTAGCATTGATTTTATGCATTGGAATTGGAAAAATTGCCCCAAGGGTTGGCAAGGAATGTATTGTGGCAAGTCTCATGATGCAAAAATTGTGCTAGAGGCCGTAGCATCCGAGGATTTATGGATTTGGCATTGCTTTTTTGGTATGCCCGGCACTCTCAATGATATCAATGTGTTGCAACACTCTAATTTGCTTGCTAGGCTTGCTAGTGGTGATGCTCCTATGCAACTACACTATCAATGTGCATGAATACACAAAGGGGTACTATCTTGCAGATGGTATATACCCTCCTTGGTGCACATTTGTCAAGAGCATCAAAGAACCCAAAACAAAAAAATAATGTGAATTTGCAAGGGTGCAAGAGGCAGCCCGAAAAGACATTGAAAGATCATTCGGTGTTTTGCAATCTAGGTTTGCCATTGTCCGTGGTCCTGCTCGTTTTTGGGATAAGAAAACCCTGAAGAACATCATGACTTGCTGTCTTATCCTGCACAATATGATTCTTAAAGATGAGAGAGGAATGAACTTAGAATTCTTTTACGACAATGTTGGTAGCCGTGTCAAACCAGCTAGAGACCCAAACCGCATTAGAGCTTTTCTTCAGACATACAAGGATATTGAAAATGCAGACACACACTTTCAACTTCAGAAAGATCTCATTGAGCACCATTGGCAAAGGGCTGGACAGTGACTAATTTTTGTATTCATTTGTATTTGTATTCATGACTAGTTTTGTATTGCATTATTTAAGTTTGCTACGATGATTTGAATAATTATTTGTAATGCGGATGATTATTGTTTTATGTTTTATTTGAATAATTCAGTTTGTTTTCGATTGTTGAATTATGTTGGATTTGATATTTGCGGGCTGATGATATGCGGGGATGCAGCGGCGCAAAGAGCAGAACCCGCATAGCCGACCCGTAAAAAAGCATATTCCGCAAATATACTTTTTTACGGATCTGTTTGGGGGGTCTGCATCTGTGCCAGCCCGCGTCGGCCCGCAAAAGCTGTTTTGCACGAACCACAAACGAGTTTTGCGGCCTGGCGGTATGCGGGGTCTGCTAGAGTTGCTCTTATAGCCCACACTATCGCCGGAGCAGAAACTCCATCCGCCCCGACCTCCTCGTCACTGCTGCGCCCGTCCCCGGCCACCGGTGCCCTTGCCGGAGCCACCTTGCCTCGCCTCCTTCTGCAGGCCCGGACGACACAAGCCCTGACGCGACCGCCCTTGGCTTGCCTGCCTTGCCTCGCGCGACCCGCATGGCCGCCGGCCATGGAGACCACCATGCTGGCCTACAGCTTTGCGCACACCACTGCTGCCCTCCTCTGCTCTGCCTCCATTGCGTCAAGGAACCCCGGCCATCTCCTGCTCCTCGCCGACCTTCGCTGGGTGCGCCGACGCTTCCCTGTTTCAGGCCAAGACCGACACCGGCCACTGCTTCTAGCCGCGGCTCGGCCATGCACCTACAACCGGCAGCTCAAGTTGGCTCCATTCATCTCCGGTGACCTCCTGAGGCAGAGCCATGCAAGACCCCAATGCACCCGTGGGCGTCAAGTACCTCTACCAAAGACTCCCACCAAAGACACGTGAACGACTACTACCTGAAACGAGCACCACGACGACCCTCGAAGAGTTCGGATTTGTCAAGTTCATCTACGTGTGTGTACGACTACATACCCGGGATTCGTCTAGTGCCTCTACAGGAGACTCGAACGTCTACGAACGGTGCACGACACCCGAAGGCCTAGGATACCGTCAAGTACCTACACCGGCAAGGCTACACGGACGTTCGTTCCACTACTACACCGAAACGGCAAGGTCGACTATGTTTTGTTGCCCCGTCCGGAGTCGTCAAGTACCCGAAGACCATATTGGCACCAAGTACATCTACCGCCATCTTCGGAATCACTAAGAACGTCAAGCACCCCTTCGAGATGACAAGACCGACAAGTTCAATTGACCCCAAGTACCTCTCCGAAAACAAGACGTATACCGCTACCGTCGCAAGAATCGAGACCGACAAGTCCGAAGATGTAAGTACCACTCCGAACCAGGTACGACGACCGTCGCTGAAGACCCGTGTAACGCAAACGTCAACTTCAACTACCGTCGCGTGAACCGCTACTTCCCACGACGACCCCGTGAACAACTACTTCCCCTTCGACACGTATACCCCTACCGCCGAATTTGATCCGTTCCGATAATGCACGCTTCGAAGGTATAACCCCGAGACGACCGTCCGAGAACGAATGCTTGCGATGTTTGAGATGCTCGTGTTTGCACCGTGCCCAAATTGTTGCTCGTTTCCTTGTCGCCAAATCGTGGGACACCCGGAATCCGGGAGCGCCCCACCATCTTTTGCACGCATCCGCACACTTCTCCTTTGCATCGGTAATTCAATCGAGTTACCGGGACCGGAACATTGCCGTGACACCGTTTTCGTTATCGTTGTCGTGGCACCCTTTTTCCTTTCCACCACGGTGACAAATGTTTCTTAATGCTCTTGTCAACTTTTAATAAAAATTGCATAAACTTGAACATGTCATCCGCATCATGTTAACGACTTTAAGATGTTTAAAATTGTTGTTGCAATAAATTGCTAATGCATATGGGGATTTACCGGATTTGTTGTTTGTTATATCCGGCCGCATTTAAATTGTTTAAATGGTATAGTTTTATTATGCTTCTGTAGCGACCTGACCCGAATGGATCACGTCTACTGTGCTACGGTGTCATCCCTGGATCAGTAATGCTGACACCACACAGTACATCGAGGTTTTATAGCAGAGTTGCAATCACACACTTATTACATCGATGGCTCAAAAGAACTTATTACAATAAATATGGCTGAAGGCCATATAATATCGATAACAGCGGAAGACTCGGAAGATAAATGGGTCCATCAACTCCAGCGGCATCACTGAGTATAGAACCACGACCTAAAAGCTCTTTACTCGTCGTCTGAAAAGTCTGCAACATGAGAAGTTGCAGCCCGAAAACGGGTCAGCACATGGAAAATGCTGGCAATGTAACACATCGAGAGTAATGGAATGAAACAGCTATACTATATGCATATATGGCTAGTGGAAAGCTCTATGGTTATAGTTTTGCGTAAAGCCAGTTTTTCCCTACTGCAAAGGAATAAGTTTATTTAACTATCATGGTGGTTGTGAAACATTGAGAATGGTTGACAGCATTCTCAATCCCAATTAAAAGTACAATTAAAACCCAACAACATTAATTAGAAGTAACATGTTGAGATTCACATGATATTCAAGTACTAGATTCACATGTTGGACCATTTAAGATCTTGAAACGTATGGGATAAGTCGCTTATAAGTTGGAATTACCAGAAGGACTGTCAGGAGTTCATGATGTATTCCAAGTTTCTCAGCTGAAGAAATGTCACGCCGAGATGGCGGAGATACCGCTAAGAGATACCGTGCCACTCGAAGCGACTCAGTTGAAGGACGACTTAACATATGAGGAGAAGCCAGTCAAGATTCTCGAGATTGCCAGCAGAGTTACTCGCAGCAAGGTTATCAAGTTTTGCAAAGTTCAGTGGAACCACCACTCAGAGGATGAAGCCACCTGGGAGAGAGAAGAAGATTTGCTCAAGGACCACCCTCACCTATTTTCTAGCCAACCCGAATCTCGAGGGCGAGATTCATCTTAAGGGGGGTAGGTTTGTAACATCCCAAAATTTCAATTTGGAATGTTATACATAGATCATCATGCATATCATATTTTTCTTGCATTTTGGTTGATCCTAGAAATTTCACGCAACTCAAGGACCTCCGGAGAGAGTTGGAGATTTCGTTATTTTCATATTTGAGAGTTTTCTCGAATTTTGAAAAGAGGATCATTTGATTTATTTATTTTATCTTCAATAATTTTTCCGGTGTCAAAATATATGAGAGAGGGAATAATATGACTTTCCCAAATTTAGGAAAAAATGAAGATTTAATAAATAGATCAATTTTTGTTTGCCGGACTTTTATTTGCATTTTATTTGGATAGGGAAAAATGCGCGTTTTCGAAAATTGCATTTTAGGTCCGGAGAAAAGTTCATTTTGTTCGACTCATTTTTAGGAGTCAGATAAAATTTACTTTAGATTTTTTTGGAGTTCATTTAGTTCTCTATTTGTTTTTCTCCGCGCGAAATCAGTTAAAAACAAAAAAAACTGGACCAAGGCCGGCCAGGCCAAGGCCCAGCCGGGCCAAAGGCCACCGCCCCAGGGAGCCGCGCGCGCCTAGCGCTGGCGCAGGAGGCCGCCGCCTCGCCTCTTGCTCTAAACCGAATCCTAGTAGGACTTTGGTCCTACTTCCGTATATTCCTTTTCTATTTCTAGATCTTTTCCTTCCCTCTTTTCTATTCCTATTCCTAGTCTAATTCCTTGCCCTCTACCCCAAGTAAACCCCTCCCCTCCCCAATATAAATACCCAAGCACCCCCCCTCTAAATCATCAAACCCAAAGCCTAGAGCTCCACCACACCCCACGCCGCGCCCTACGCCACCCCACGCCGCGCCACGCCGCCACCCCACACCCGCCGCCGCCGCCTTTAGCCGCCGCCGCACCTTGCCCACGCCGCCGCCGCCCTACATCGCCGCCGCCGGAGCCCCTCGCCAGAGACCTCGCCGAGGTTGCCCCGCGTCTCTTTTTCTCGGATCATTTTCTTCTAATCGTTCCGATTCTTTTCTTCTCTAAACCGTTCCGGTTTTCTAGATCGGTTTTTCGTTCGGTTTTCTTCTCCGAAACCCTAGATCGGATTCGTTTTCTTCTCCGATTTAGTTGCCTTTGGACCGTTCGCCGGACCGTTCGTCCTAACGAACGTGATCACCGGATTCTTCTAGGTTAACGACGTCCGTTCGTTTAACCGTTCTTCTTTTTCTTTTCGTCGGATTTATTCCGCGATCGCGATCTCAGATCCGATCTTCTTTCTACTCTTCCTTTTCGCTCGTTTATCGGAATCAGGTGATTCAAGCGCCTAGAGTTTCGTCTCGAAACCGCCATTCCGTCTAATCAACTTGAACAAGCTTTTGCTACAGTAAAATTTTGACCTAGATTCAACTTGCTAGAACTGAGTTGTTTTCTTCTGCCGCTTGTTTTTCCGTCGTTTGTTCGGTTCGTTCTTTCTTTGCAACCGGAGTTCTTAAGTTGAACTACCTGGTTCGTTCTCTTGTTCGAGTTTTACCTGTGCATTAGATGAGTACTTATTGTATGCTTGTTGTTTGTCTGCGATAGATTACCCGGATTGCGCCGCTTGTTACTTCGAAACCCTAGGACTCACGGATCATCAGCAAGGCAAGTAACACTTTGATCATACCTTTTCTACAACCCATGTTTTATTGCATTAGATCAATCCTCTCACATTGCATGATTAGGATCTAATTAAATTGTGGGATGGGAAGTAGATGAGGTAGTACCTATTACCTGTATTATTATGAAACCTTTGGGAGTTACTTCTACATTTGCTTATTATGCCATGTTATGCTAGTAGACGTGGATTGGGTGAGTGATATCCATGACAGATGTGAGATTGATAATTTTAATGGTTTATCTAAGGTGGCAACCTAACACACATCTGGGTGGATTGAGGCACCTGATGTCTATCAGGACTTGCCTGTTTTTTTTTGACCGCCACCCAGGCTCAAAGGGATCATAAGATCTTTCATGCTAGAAACTTCCGTGTGCAGCCACATGCTACTATGGGCTCTGGCATAGTTGACTAAGTCGTGCGAACTCTTACGGGGTGGACTAGCAGATGTAGGGGATGTAGGTGTACCGGTCTACCCCACATGTAAGGTGCTAGCGCTTCTGAAAGACTGTGTCTCTGTCATCCGTTTCTCAAACACCATGTAGTGCGAGAAAACAAACGGAGGCGATCGAGTCATGTGGGGAAAAGTGCGCAAACATCTGCAGAGTGTACAAACTAATCATGATTAGCCGTGTCCCCGGTTATGGACAACTTGAGTATCTAGTACTTGAATATCATGTGAATCTCAACATGTTACTTCTAATTAATGTTGTTGGGTTTTAATTGTACTTTTAATTGGGATTGAGAATGCTGTCAACCATTCTCAATGTTTCACAACCACCATGATAGTTAAATAAACTTATTCCTTTGCAGTAGGGAAAAACTGGCTTTATGCAAAACTGTAACCATAGAGCTTTCCACCAGCCATATATGCATATAGTATAGCTGTTTCATTCCATTACTCTCTATGTGCTACATTGCCAGCATATTCCATGTGCTGACCCGTTTTCGGGCTGCAACTTCTCATGTTGCAGACTTTTCAGACGACGAGTAAAGAGCTTTTAGGTCGTGGTTCTATACTCAGTGATGCCGCTGGAGTTGATGGACCCATTTATCTTCCGAGTCTTCCCTGTTATCGATATTATATGGCCTTCAGCCATATTTATTGTAATAAGTTCTTTTGAGCCATCGATGTAATAAGTGTGTGATTGCAACTCTGCTATAAATCCTCGATGTACTGTGTGGTGTCAGCATTACTGATCCAGGGATGACACCGTAGCACAGTAGACGTGATCCATTCGGGTCAGGTCACTACAGAGATGGTATCACAGCACACGCTGACTGTAGGACACAACCACTAAGTTAAAGCCATAGATCACCATTCTCTTCTCATTTTCTACTCCTCATCTTTTCTACTCTATTAGGATGAAGGACGCGAAGATTAAGTACGCTCAACCGGATGAAGGCACACCTTTTGGATTTCACCTGAAGGAAGTCACCAAGTACATGAACATTGGATTACCAAGATTCACGGGAACCTTCAACGCCACTCTGCCTGAAGAGGAGCGCTGGAAGATTCAAGCTCACGTTCCGGGAAGGACATTCGCGCCAATCACGAAGCCCATAGATAGTGTTTTCAATGCACCAACCTGGAGTCTAGGAAAGAGCATGGCAGCTCATATCACCATAGGACGCATTGGAGAAGTTTACCAAGAAGACCTCAAGGACACTATCTACCAGATTTGCGGACGCCGGGATGAACAATGGGAGTTAGTCAGCACCAAGAAGGATAGATCCATTGCATCTTTCATCCAGGAGTTAAACCAGCACATTCGACGCCACGAGAACCAGATGTGCAATGACATGATAGAGTTGAAGAATGCGAAGGCAAGGATCATCGAGCTAGAAGGAGAACTGAAGTCTACACGCAAGGACTACATGGACGAGATCGTAGCTCTAGCAAGGCACAATTGCGATCTTAAGCAGGAGATTGAAGAACTCAAGAGGAAGTTAGCATCCATGAAGGAAGAAGACGAGTACATCGCATGTCCGGACAACTACATCATCATCGACGACACCGATTCGGATCCAAGTGAACCCGACTTTGAAGACGAAGCTGGAGCAGATATCATGGAGTCTTCCACCGGTTCAAATTTCTAGATGACCACCAGATAGTAGTAGTATTCCCCCATGTAAACACAATATAGTCGAGCACTTTTGCGATAGATAGACCGTTTGTAAGCCCTTGTTTGATTGATTGAAGTGATTTTGTGTGCATTTGCTCATGTGCATATGGGTAGTGTTTTCCCTTTAGACCCCCTCTATTCTTATATCTCGTCTTTTCTAAACCCTCAGATGCCTCCGAGACGTGACAATGGATTTCCACCGGAGCTCACTCAGTTGATCCAGCAGCAGAGTCAATTGATGCAGATGTTAGTTCAGAACCAACAGAACAACAACCACAACCCACCACCACCACCACCTGTTGACCACTTAGCCCGTTTCCTTAGGCTGAACCCGCCGGTGTTTTCCAGTAGCACCGAGCCAATAGTAGCAGACGATTGGCTCTGCAAGATAGGAAGGGAGCACTGCAGGATGCACGGATGGTGAGAAAGTGAAGTTTGCCGCTCACCAGCTTGACGGACCCGCGGCAGCATGGTGGGAGAATTTCACACCCACTTACCCAGTTGACACTCTCACATGGGATCAGTTTCAGCAAGCTTTCCGCACTGCCCATGTTTCAGCAGGAGCTATGGCCATAAAGAAGCGTGAGTTTCGTAACTTACGCCAAGGAGGAAGGACAGTTGGCCAATACGTTGACGACTTTAGCAAGTTAGCACGTTATGCCCCAGATAACGTTGCTACGGATGCTGCTAAGCATGAGAAGTTTCTGGAAGGATTGAATGATGAGCTAAGCATGCAGTTGATGGTAGCGAGTTTCAACAACTACCAGGAGTTGGTAGATCGTGCCATCATGATTGAAGGGAAGCAACAGCAGATTGAGAACCGTAAGAGGAAGTATGGACAGGGGAAGTATAACTCTGGATCCCAGCAGAAGCCCCATTTTACCCCTAAACCGGGATTTAAGTTTCAGCACACCCATGGAGGAGGAAGCCCGCACAACCATAATGGCCACAAGAATGGTAATGGGAATGGAGGAAGCAACGGCCAGAACCGGACAACCCCATCGACCCCAACCAAGAGAGACCTGAGTCAAGTCACCTGTTTCAAGTGTTCGAAGACCGGACATTATGCCAATGAATGCCCAGAAGGCCAGAATGGAAATGGCAATGGAAGCTCTGGGAAGAAGCCGAACCCTTTCAATAGGGGACAAGTGAACCACGTTAATGTGGAGGAGATTGAAGATCAGCCCGATGCAGTAATAGGTAAGTTTTTGGTTAAGTCATTTACTGCACTCGTTCTTTTTGATACTGGTGCATCGCATTCATACATATCAAGGGGATTTGTGGAAAAGTATAGCCTGCCCACTAGGATTCTTAAAACACCTATGCTAGTAAGATCGCCAGGAGCAGAGTACATGGCCAGACAAGGATGTTTTCAAGTACCATTGAGTATAGGAAGGCATGTATTCCCAACGGATTTAATTATTCTAGAATCCCAAGGGTTGGATGTGATTCTTGGTATGGATTGGCTGTCGATGTATGGAGGAAACATCGATTGCGCCAGTAAGACAATTTTGCTTACCACACCAGAAGGAAGAAGGATCAAGTATGTATCCCGGCATGTGCCAAACAGGACACAAGTGAATTGCCTAACAGGAGTTGTGCAGGAGGAAGTACCAGTGGTAAAGGATTTTCCTGATGTATTTCCTGAGGAATTACCAGGCATGCCACCGGATAGAGACATTGAGTTTTTGATTGAGTTATTGCCAGGTACATGCCCAATATCGAAGCGACCGTACCGGATGCCAGCAAAGGATTTGGTGGAAATTAAGAATCAGATTAAGGAGTTATTGGATAAAGGTTACATTCGCCCAAGTTCTTCGCCTTGGGGATCACCCGTACTTCTAGTGGAAAATAAGGATGGATCATTAAGGATGGTTGTAGATTATCGGGGATTGAATGAAGTAACCATCAAGAATAAGTACCCACTGCCAATGATCAACGATCTGTTTGATCGGTTGCAAGGAGCTAAAGTGTTTTCCAAGATCGATTTGCGATCAGGGTACCATCAGTTGAAGATTCGAGAGCAGGACATACCTAAGACAACATTCACCACAAGATATGGACTGTATGAGTATACCGTTATGTCATTTGGATTGACTAACGCGCCTGCCTATTTTATGAACCTGATGAACAAAGTGTTTATGGAGTTTTTGGATAAGTTCGTCGTAGTGTTCATTGATGACATCCTAGTTTATTCGAAGAATGAAGAGGAGCATAAGGAACATTTGCGTTTGGTTTTGGAGAAACTAAGGGAACATCAGTTATACGCCAAATTCAGCAAATGTGAGTTTTGGTTGAAGGAAGTTGGATTCCTCGGACACGTTATATCCGGAGAAGGTATAGCAGTTGACCCCACAAAGGTTGAGACCGTAACCGAATGGGAAGCACCAACAACAGTTGGAGAGATCCGGAGTTTTCTTGGACTCGCAGGATACTACCGGAGATTCATTGAGAACTTTTCAAAGATTGCAAAGCCTATGACTGAATTGTTGAAGAAGGATACTAAGTTCAAATGGACCGAGGATTGTGAGGCTAGTTTCCAGGAGTTGAAGAAATGTTTGGTTACCTCACCAGTATTGATCTTGCCAGATCAGACCAAGGATTATGAGGTGTATTGCGACGCTTCACGTCGAGGACTTGGAGCAATGCTTATGCAGGAAGGAAGAGTTGTTTCATATGCTTCACGGCAACTGAAGCCTCATGAGTTGAATTATGCCACGCATGATTTGGAGTTAGCAGCCGTAGTGCATGCATTGAAGACGTGCATACATTTCCTCATTGGAAATCATTGTGAGGTGTACACGGATCACAAGAGTTTGAAGTACATTTTCACGCAGAAGGAGTTGAACCTCCGACAAAGGAGATGGTTGGAGCTCATCAAGGATTATGACATAAGATTGCATTACCATCCCGGAAAGGCTAATGTAGTAGCTGACGCATTGAGCCATAAGAGCCATGTCAATACGATAATGACGGGAGAAGTACCCAAGGAGTTAGCAGAAAACCTTCGGAACTATTTCCAAACATATCCGAGAGGCTATGTAGCAGCGTTGGAGATTCAGTCAACATTGATGGATAGAATCAGAGAAGCTCAGAAATCTGACAAGGAGATTGCAGCTATAAAGGAGAAACTTAGCAAAGGAAAAGCTAAGGGATTTCGTGAGGATGAACACGATACCTTATGGTTTGAAGACCGTGTTTATGTGCCCAATGACTCGGAGACCAGGAAGTTGATTTTGCAAGAGGCACATGATTCACCGTATTCGATTCACCCAGGGAATACCAAGATGTATTTGGATTTGAAGGAAACATTCTGGTGGACCGGAATGAAGAAGGATATTGCAGCATATGTAGAAGTTTGTGACGTATGTCAGAGAGTAAAGGCAGAGCATCAAAAGCCAGCGGGATTGTTACAACCATTGCCGATACCCGAATGGAAATGGGATAAGATAGGCATGGATTTTATCACAGGACTACCCAGGACGAAAGCAGGATATGACTCGATATGGGTAGTAGTTGATCGTTTGACGAAGGTAGCACATTTTATTCCAGTTAAGACCACTTACACCAGTGCTAAGTTGGCGAAGATATACATGACTAGAATCATTTGTTTGCATGGAGTTCCGAGGAGTATCGTATCAGATAGAGGAACCCAATTTACCTCAAAGTTTTGGAATCAGTTGCATGAAACTTTAGGAACCAGACTAGAGTTCAGCACAGCTTTTCACCCGCAGACAGATGGATAGACCGAGAGAGTCAATCAGATTTTGGAGGATATGCTGAGAGCTTGTGCACTAGATTATGGATCTAGCTGGGACGATAACTTGCCGTATGCGGAGTTTTCTTATAACAACAGCTATCAAACCAGTTTGAAGATGGCACCTTTCGAAGCTTTATACGGAAGGAGGTGCAGGACACCGTTGTCATGGAACGAAGTTGGAGATCGTCAATTCTTTGGACCAGATTTGATTAAGGAGTCTGAACGGAAAGTTAAGTTGATTCGCGATAGGCTCAAGGTAGCCCAGTCCAGGCAGAAGAGCTACGCAAATTCAAAACGCAAGGACATAGTTTACGAAACCGGAGACAGAGTTTATCTTCGAGTATCCCCACTTCGAGGAGTTAAGCGCTTTGGAGTTAAGGTAAAGTTAGCACCGCGTTTCGTTGGACCGTTTAAGATCTTGAAACGTATGGGAGAAGTCGCTTATAAGTTGGAATTACCAGAAGGACTGTCAGGAGTTCATGATGTATTCCATGTTTCTCAGCTGAAGAAATGTCACGCCGAGATGGCGGAGATACCGCTAAGAGATACCGTGCCACTCGAAGCGATTCAGTTGAAGGACGACTTAACATATGAGGAGAAGCCAGTCAAGATTCTCGAGATTGCCAGCAGAGTTACTCGCAGCAAGGTTATCAAGTTTTGCAAAGTTCAGTGGAACCACCACTCAGAGGATGAAGCCACCTGGGAGAGAGAAGAAGATTTGCTCAAGGACCACCCTCACCTATTTTCTAGCCAACCCGAATCTCGAGGGCGAGATTCATCTTAAGGGGGGTAGGTTTGTAACATCCCAAATTTTCAATTTGGAATGTTATACATAGATCATCATGCATATCATATTTTTCTTGCATTTTGGTTGATCCTAGAAATTTCACGCAACTCAAGGACCTCCGGAGAGAGTTGGAGATTTCGTTATTTTCATATTTGAGAGTTTTCTCGAATTTTGAAAAGAGGATCATTTGATTTATTTATTTTATCTTCAATAATTTTTCCGGTGTCAAAATATATGAGAGAGGGAATAATATGACTTTCCCAAATTTAGGAAAAAATGAAGATTTAATAAATAGATCAATTTTTGTTTGCCGGAGTTTTATTTGCATTTTATTTGGATAGGGAAAAATGCGCGTTTTCGAAAATTGCATTTTAGGTCCGGAGAAAAGTTCATTTTGTTCGACTCATTTTTAGGAGTCGGATAAAATTTACTTTAGATTTTTTTGGAGTTCATTTAGTTCTCTTTTTGTTTTTCTGCGCGCGAAATCAGTTAAAAAACAAAAAAAAACTGGACCAAGGCCGGCTAGGCCAAGGCCCAGCCGGGCCAAAGGCCACCGCCCCAGGGAGCCGCGCGCGCCTAGCGCTGGCGCAGGAGGCCGCCGCCTCGCCTCTTGCTCTAAACCGAATCCTAGTAGGACTTTGGTCCTACTTCCGTATATTCCTTTTCTATTTCTAGATCTTTTCCTTCCCTCTTTTCTATTCCTATTCCTAGTCTAATTCCTTGCCCTCTACCCCAAGTAAACCCCTCCCCTCCCCAATATAAATACCCAAGCACCCCCC
>NC_041388.1:290155986-290190456 GCF_002162155.2 Triticum dicoccoides
ATCAAACCCAAAGCCTAGAGCTCCACCACACCCCACGCCGCGCCCTACGCCACCCCACGCCGCGCCACGCCGCCACCCCACACCCGCCGCCGCCGCCTTTAGCCGCCGCCGCACCTTGCCCACGCCGCCGCCGCCCTACGTTGCTGCCGCCGGAGCCCCTCGCCGGAGACCTCGCCGAGGTTGCCCCGCGTCTCTTTTTCTCGGATCATTTTCTTCTAATCGTTCCGATTCTTTTCTTCTATAAACCGTTCCGGTTTTCTAGATCGGTTTTTTGTTCGGTTTTCTTCTCCGAAACCCTAGATCGGATTCGTTTTCTTCTCCGATTTAGTTGCCTTTGGACCGTTCGCCGGACCGTTCGTCCTAACGAACGTGATCACCGGATTCTTCTAGGTTAACGACGTCCGTTCGTTTAACCGTTCTTCTTTTTCTTTTCGTCGGATTTATTCCGCGATCGCGATCTCAGATCCGATCTTCTTTCTACTCTTCCTTTTCGCTCGTTTATCGGAATCAGGTGATTCAAGCGCCTAGAGTTTCGTCTCGAAACCGCCGTTCCGTCTAATCAACTTGAACAAGCTTTTGCTACAGTAAAATTTTGACCTAGATTCAACTTGCTAGAACTGAGTTGTTTTCTTCTGCCGCTTGTTTTTCCGTCGTTTGTTCGGTTCATTCTTTCTTTGCAACCGGAGTTCTTAAGTTGAACTACCTGGTTCGTTCTCTTGTTCGAGTTTTACCTGTGCATTAGATGAGTACTTATTGTATGCTTGTTGTTTGTCTGCGATAGATTACCCGGATTGCGCCGCTTGTTACTTCGAAACCCTAGGACTCGCGGATCATCAGCAAGGCAAGTAACACTTTGATCATACCTTTTCTACAACCCATGTTTTATTGCATTAGATCAATCCTCTCACATTGCATGATTAGGATCTAATTAAATTGTGGGATGGGAAGTAGATGAGGTAGTACCTATTACCTGTATTATTATGAAACCTTTGGGAGTTACTTCTACATTTGCTTATTATGCCATGCTATGCTAGTAGACGTGGATTGGGTGAGTGATATCCATGACAGATGTGAGATTGATAATTTTAATGGTTTATCTAAGGTGGCAACCTAACACACATCTGGGTGGATTGAGGCACCTGATGTCTATCAGGACTTGCCTGTTTTTTTTGGACCGCCACCCAGGCTCAAAGGGATCATAAGATCTTTCATGCTAGAAACTTCCGTGTGCAGCCACATGCTACTATGGGCTCTGGCATAGTTGACTAAGTCGTGCGAACTCTTACGGGGTGGACTAGCAGATGTAGGGGATGTAGGTGTACCGGTCTACTCCACATGTAAGGTGCTAGCGCTTCTGAAAGACTGTGTCTCGGTCATCCGTTTCTCAAACACCATGTAGTGCGAGAAAACAAAAGGAGGCGATCGAGTCATGTGGGGAAAAGTGCGCAAACCTCTGCAGAGTGTACAAACTAATCATGATTAGCCGTGTCCCCGGTTATGGACAACTTGAGTATCTAGTACTTGAATATCATGTGAATCTCAACATGTTACTTCTAATTAATGTTGTTGGGTTTTAATTGTACTTTTAATTGGGATTGAGAATGCTGTCAACCATTCTCAATGTTTCACAACCACCATGATAGTTAAATAAACTTATTCCTTTGCAGTAGGGAAAAACTGGCTTTACGCAAAACTGTAACCATAGAGCTTTCCACCAGCCATATATGCATATAGTATAGCTGTTTCATTCAATTACTCTCTATGTGCTACATTGCCAGCATATTCCATGTGCTGACCCGTTTTCGGGCTGCAACTTCTCATGTTGCAGACTTTTCAGACGACGAGTAAAGAGCTTTTAGGTCGTGGTTCTATACTCAGTGATGCCGCTGGAGTTGATGGACCCATTTATCTTCCGAGTCTTCCGCTGTTATCGATATTATATGGCCTTCAGCCAAATTTATTGTAATAAGTTCTTTTGAGCCATCGATGTAATAAGTGTGTGATTGCAACTCTGCTATAAATCCTCGATGTACTGTGTGGTGTCAGCATTACTGATCCAGGGATGACACCGTAGCACAGTAGACGTGATCCATTCGGGTCAGGTCGCTACAGCTTCACCTCTTGCCATGTTAACCAACATTTAATATTGTTGAGTACCTAACTGAGAGTGAACTAAATAATTGATTGGTGTTCCGTCAATATGCAACGGAGTTGCATATTGAGCTCCACTTAATTTGTAGGATTGTTTGTGCTCTTTGCGATGCCATGCCTCTTTAATGCGGACATGCATCATACTTGTTTGTGCGTCATGCCATGATTATGTGTTTGTTGTTTACTATGTTGTGTGCTTCTTTCCGGTGTTTGCTTCTTCGGGTTGGTTCCGGTAACGTCGCGTTTGTGAGGACCCGTTCGACTACGCCCGTTTGTCTTCTTCATGGACTCGTTCTTCTTCCTTGCGGGATCTCAGGCAAGATGACCATACCCTCGAAATCACTTCTATCTTTGCTTGCTAGATGCTCGCTCTTTTGCTATGCCTATGCTGCGATACCTACCACTTGCTTATCATGCCTCCCATATTGTTGAACCAAGCCTCTAACCCACCTGGTCCTAGCAAACCGTTGATTGGCTATGTTACCGCTTTGCTCAGCCCCTCTTATAGCATTGTTAGTTGCAGGTGAAGACTGACGTTTGTTCCATGTTGGAACATGGAGATGTTGTTCCTTGTTGGAACATGTTTACTTGTTGGGATATCACAATATGTCTTATTTAATTAATACATCTATATACTCGGTAAAGGGTGGAAGGCTCGGCCTTTTGCCTAGTGTTTTGTTCCACTCTTCCCGCCCTAGTTTCCGTCATATCGGTGTTATGTTCCCGGATTTTGCATCCCTTGCGCGGTTGGGTGATAATGGGAACCCCTTGACAGCTCGCCTTGAATAAAACTCTTCCAGCAATGCCCAACTTTGGTTTTACCATTCGCCACCTAGCCTCTTTTTCCCTTGGGTTCCGCGGACTCAAGGGTCATCTTTATTTAAACCCCCCCTGGGCCAGTGCTCCTCTGAGTGTTGGTCCGACCGAGCAGACTGCGGGGCCACCTCGGGGCAACTTGAGGGTTGGTTTTACTCGTAGGATGTCTCATCTGAGTGTGCCCTGAGAACGAGATATGTGCAGCTCCTATCGGGATTTGTCGGCACATTCGGGCGGTGTTGCTGGATTTGTTTTACCTTGTCGAAGTTGTCTTGTAGAACCGGGATGCCGAGTCTGATCGGAATGTCTCGGGAGAAGGCTTATCCTTCGTTGAGCGTGAGAGCTTGTGATGGGCTAAGTTGGGACACCCCTGCAGGGATTGAACTTTCGAAAGCCGTGCCCGCGGTTATGGGCAGATGAGAATTTGTTAATATCCGGTTGTAGAAAACCTGAAGTTGACCTTAATTAAAATGCATCAACCGCGTGTGTTACCGTGACAGTCTCTTCTCGGCGGGGTCCGGGAAGTGAACACGGTGTTGGAGTTATGTTTGGACGTAGGTTGTTCTTGGATCACTTCTTGATCATAGTTTGATGACCGTGCTTTTGCCTTCTCTTCTCGCTCTAATTTGATTATGTTAGCCACCATATAAGCTAGTCGATTGCTGCAGCTCCACCTCATACCTTTTACCCTACCTATAAGCTTAAATAGTCTTGATCGCGAGGGTGTGAGATTGCTGAGTCCTCATGACTCACAGATACTTCCAAAACCAGCTTGCGGGTGCTGATGAGACCGTGCAGGTGACGCAACCAAGCTCAAGGAGGAGCTCGATGAAGATCTCGTTCTTTGTGTTGTTCCGTTTTCAGTTGATCAGTAGTGGAGCCCAGTCGGGACGATCGGGGATCTGTGTAGCTTTTGGGGTAGTCTTCTTTTATTTTGGGTTCCATAGTCGGACCTTGATTGTATCTGGTTGATGTAATGCTTATTCATGTAATTGTGTGAAGTGGCGATTGTAAGCCAACTATGTATCTCTTTCCCTTATGTATTACATGGGTTGTCTGAAGATTACCTCACTTGTGTCATTGCTTTCAATGCGGTTATGCCTCTAAGTCGTGCTTCGACACGTGGGAGATATAGCCGCATCGAGGGCGTTACAAGTTGGTAATAAGAGCCTTCCCCGACCTTAGGAGCCCCCCCTGCTTGATCGAATTAGCTGACGAGTTGAGTCTAGAAAAAAATGCTTTGAGACATTTAGGAATTATATATCGGAGAGTTAGGAATTCTTTTTACTCCCCAGTCCCTTCGTCGCTCTGGTGAGGCATCCTGACGTAGAGTTTTATCTCTTCTCTTCTCAAATTTCACTAAAAAATTTTAGGATCATGCGGGTATCTTGGAATCGTTTTGATCGATTGGTGACGAGAACATTGTTCTTGCTGCCTCCTGTCATTTAGGGGTTGTGGCAGTGTCCCGGGGAGTTGAGCTCCGAGGTGTTGTCGTCACAATTTTATCGTTGCAGTTCTAGAATACCTGAGTTTAGTTTCGCCGACATCGAAAATCTCTTTTATGCAGTTGTTGGTGAGATAACCTCGACGCCACCCAGTACTGGGGCGGGAGTTCGGGAGTATTGCCATAACTTTGTATAACGGATGCTTTTCGAAGGTTGAGGTAGACGATTTCCGAAAGTTTCTTGGTTATGTGTTGAAGGATGGATACAGCTGGATGTAGGATTTGCTAGATTTGGGTGAGATATTATGCTTCCCCTGTATCCCCAACACCTGATTGCATAACCGGAAAATTTCAGGAGTTTATAAGTGGGAAATCAAGTAGCTCTTAGGATATCTTTCCGACAGATGTATGATATGAAATTGGGTTTCGACGTCTAGTGGTCCGCCTATTCACGGTTGGTTTTACAGTGGTCTCGTTGTGTCTTAAAGAGTCCTTGGCTATGCCGATTCGGGGACGCTTTGTATGTCATGTGCACTGCCTTGTACATGAAGGTGCTGTACGATCGAGCCCGTGTAGGCCCCACCACGAAAACTTCAGACGAAATCTCTATCATATGTTTGTTCCGGCTTATTCTGCAAGCCAATCCTTGTTTTGTTTTGAGTTGTGGTATTCGAGTTGCTTCGGAGTCAAATGTTGATTCCATACCTTTTCCAAGCGGTGTTCTCATATTTCTATGTGTATACCAACCCTTCTCGATCATCGAGTTTGTCATGTCAATCCTTTTCACCGGTGTGTTTCTCTTCAAGTGGATCCGAACATTTCAACATCCGCAAGATCTAATCTCAGCTTTCTCAACGGTGTTCGTTCGTCCATCCCAAGTTGTCTTTGTTTTCCCACCCTCCCACCCTTGTTTCTCCTAGGACTCGGATTTCTTTATCGAGTATCCATCTTATTGATGTGAAGTCTCTCCATTCTTCTCCTTCAATGTTCTTATCCGGTGATTCTCATGAAGATACTAATATTTGCCTTTTCTTCTCCGATGGATTCAATTCAAGCTTTAGGTGTTGTTCATATTCTTTTCCATATTTCAAATGTTTTCTCATGCCGGTGCACCTTATATTCAGTTATTCCACGCTCGTTATTCTATTGTTCCGGAGTGCTCAAGATATCTCGATGATTCGTGTTTTCCACTCTGCTTTTGTTCAAGCTCTTTTGAGGATGTTATCTCATTCAAGCCATTTAATTCAACCGGTGCAATCTCTCTTTTCAAGTAATCGTTCAACGGTGTTTCTTTTGAGTGGGCCCTAACCCACATGTCTTTTACCAGGATCTTACCTGACTCTTCCATTCTTTCCGGAGTTACTCCCAAATTCTTTTCGTGACGTAAGAATGATTCATCATCAGTCATATGTATTTCTCCAAAATCTGTCAAATTCTTTTCATTGTCGGTTCAACCTTTCTAATTCTCCATCCCGGAGTATCTCAACAATTCATGGTGGTGTTTCTCATCAGTATTCTCAACATTTGAAGACCGAAGAAGATTTTTTTTCTCTCAATCTTGCTCCTTTCTCTTCAAGATTCATGGTGCTAGCTTGATGCCATCCTCTCATAATTATTTTCGATTGTGAGAATTCTTTTCACCCATCCGGAGCATTTCAGGATTCTTTTCAGTTTGCTTCTCCCGAGCCCATCATCTCAGAATTTATTCATTCTCAGCTTTCAGTATCATTCTCTAAATCTTACCGGTGCATCATTCAAATATTCTCTAATCAATTCTTGATCTCTTCATTCTCATGTATCTAAATCCTAGCAAACATTTTCGTTCACTTGCTAATTCTTCCCGGTGTTTCTTTATCTTTTATTCGTTCTTTTTCAATTCTTACGGTGGTTCGTTCAAGAGTTCTCGTCATTCATTATCATATTAATTCTTTCGTTGTTTCATTCTACCGGGGGTTCGTTGAAGACATTCTCAAGTTTATGTCATATCTATCTTAAATCTTTTCTACGAGAATAAGTAATATGCCAGATCCGTTGATTGTCATCAATTTAAATTGGTGAAGGATAAGCATAATGTAATTCTTATTCTTGTTTCATCGAGTGATTAATTCCCTATTCTGAAGGCTCAACATGGTGGTTCATAAAGGATTTAATTCCTTCTCGAAATGTTCATCAACATTCTTTTCTAAGGAGCTCAAGTTTTTCTTCATCTTCCAATCCAGAGTGCAATTCTTTTTACCTTATCTTTTGAGGTGGTGTTATGTCATTGTTGACAATTTCCCTTCATGTTTCATGATTCAAAAGTTGTCAGGAATGAGATATTTAAACCCATCAATCTCTTCTTTGGAATTATCTTGGGTTATTTTTCACCTAAAGCTTTCCTTAAGGATTGTTGCTAATTATGGTGCTTATTAACGACCCTAGTTCTTCATTTATCCTCCCGGTGAAATAAGTTTCTCGTCTTCTTGTTGATATCAATCCAATCTATTGTTTCCGTTAGTGGCAGAATTTCACCTCAAGTTCTTGAGATGTTTTCCATAAGCCCTCAACAAGCTTGTTCTTTTTGTTGTTGATTTCCCAACAACTCCGTTAAATCCTTATTTTTAAGGATGCTCTCTCAAATTCATTTGAGGTAGAACATGTTGTTTTCTTCTCCGTTCTTTTCTTTGCATTCTTTCATTTCTTCCGGAGGCTTTGTATTGCTGCTATATTCACCCATCATCTCGTTTTCTCAAATATCATGTTCTTTTCGTGCTTGTCCATTTTTAGCTGGAGTGTTGTGTCTATCATTACTATTCTAACCGGAGTCTCATCCAAGTGCTTTCATATTGCAAAGCTCATATTCTGTACCTTCCATTTTCAACCGGAGTGTTGCCGTAATTGACCTTTATCATTCCTTGTACATCTCATGTCATCCGAGGTGCTTGCATGTACTTCTTGTCCTTTGCAACCCCTTTTTTCTAATTTCTTTCAACCTACAGGGTTCTCGTGATGTTCCTTGTTCCTCTTTTCTAACGGAGAGTTATCAACTTCGTTCATATCAGTTGTATTCTTTTCTCGAAATGGCTTAACCTTTTCAAGGTTCTTTGTTTTCACTCGTTTGTCAAAGAAGCAACTTAGTTTTACCTGTTCTCTTTCTCTTCCGTTTTCCCTCCGGTGTCATTCTAGATCTCGGGACGAGATCCTCTCATACTGGTGGAGTGTTGTAACGCCCCAAGACCGGAGCTTTCAGATGCCTTCCATGTTTCCAAGTGTTGTCGGGTGATTCGTTTTGGTTCGTTGCATCATGTTCATGTCATAAGTCTTTTGCATCTCAACTAAATAATTTCTGTGGATCTTCGATCCATTTAAGTCGAGGGAAGAGTGACTTCTCTTTATAACATTATCCTCACGATATTAGGGAGCTATATTACAAATATTTCCATTCTTTTGGAATTCACCTTAACACACTTGCAAAATAACCCCATGCCTTTTATGCCTCGAGTTGATCTCCAAACCTTGCCCAATAATTCTTTTCCCTTTTACCGGGGCTCCTCCAAAATCCGAACATTTTTTGACCTTCCTAACCCTCACTTCCTATTCCAACCATTTGAATTTAAATCAAATGAGTTTGAATTTAAACTTTGAAAAATGGCCACTCCATTTTTCTTGGATCGTGCACATTTTTGCGAGTCCGGGAATATTATCCACATGCCCAAATTCTTACTCTAACCTTCTCTCCTCTCTTTTCCTTTCTATTTATTTCTTTGTTTTTTTAAAAAAGGTAATAGGAGAGAGGAGAGAGACCAGCAGGCCGGCCTCTAGGGGCCATCCCTAGGCCCAACCAGCCGCCGACCTCCCTAGGTCACCTCCTGGGCCGGCTCCAAGGCCCAGCCGCCCCCACCAGTTTCCATAACCCTAGCCTGATATCCCTCTCCCTCGATTCCTTCCCAGGGCCGTCAGAGAGAGAGAGAGAGAGATCGACAGCGCCAGGGTGCCCGGTTCCTCATCTCTCGATTTCTCGCTCTCTCCGATCCAATCCCCAGCTCTCTCCCTTCGATTCTCCTCCTGGCGCCGCCACTCACAGGGAGAGAGAGTGCAGCGCCACCAGGCCGCCGTCCCGCGACCTAAGCTCCTCTCGCCTTTCGAATCCTTCTGCACGCCTCGACCTCCTTCGCCGTGTGCCATGGCTGCTGCCACTGTGCTCCCAGCGCGCCGCGCCCTACTTCTCCTCCCACGCCAGCGAGCCTTGCCCGTGCCTCCTTGCCCGCGCCGGCCAGCGTGCTGCCCGGCGAGCCCCTCCCTGGTGCCGCGCCTGTTTCCCCTCCTGCATCGCCTCGGTTCTCACCTGAGATGACGACGAGCGCCCAGAGCAGCACCTCCCTCTGTTCCCCGCGCCGCTGCATCGCCGGAGCAGAAACTCCATCCACCCCGACCTCCTCGTCACTGCTGCGCCCGTCCCTGGCCACCGGTGCCCTTGTCGGAGCCACCTTGCCTCGCCTCCTTCTGCAAGCCCCGACGACACAATCCTCAACGCGACCGCCCTTGGCTTGCCTGCCTTGCCTCGCGCGACCCGCATGGCCGCCGGCCATGGAGACCACCATGCTGGCCTACAGCTTCGCGCACACCGCCGCTGCCCTCCTCTGCTCCGGCTCCGTTGCGTCAAGGAATCCCGGCCATCTCCTGCTCCTCGCCGACCTTCGCTGGGTGCGCCGACACTTCCCTATTTCCGGCCAACACTAACGCCAGCGACTGCTTCTAGCCGCGGCTCAGCCACGCACCTACAAGCAGCAGCTCAAGTTGGCTCCATTCATCTCCGGTGACCTCCTGAGGCAGAGCCGTGCAAGACCCCAATGCACCCGTGGGCGTCAAGTACCCCTACCAAAGACTCCCACCGAAGACACGTGAGCGACTACTACCTGAAACGAGCACCACGGCGACCCTCGAAGAGTTCGGATTCGTCAAGTTCATCTATGTGTGTGTACAACTACATACCCGGGATTCGTCTAGTACCTCTACAGGAGACCCGAACATCTACGAACGGTGCATGACGCCCGAAGGCCTAGGATACCGTCAAGTACCTACACCGGCAAGGCTACACGGACGTTCGTTCCACTACTACACCGAAACGGCAAGGTCGACTATGTTTTGTTGCCCCGTCCAGAGTCGTCAAGTACCCGAAGACCATATTGGCACCAAGTACATCTACCACCATCTTCGGAATCGCTAAGAACGTAAAGCACCCCTTCGAGATGACGAGACCGACAAGTTCAAATGACCCCAAGTACCTCTCCGAAAACAAGACGTATACCGCTACCATCGCAAGAATCGAGACCGACAAGTCCGAAGATGCAAGTACCACTCCGAACCAGGTACGACGACCGTCGCTCAGGACCCGTGTAACGCAAACGTCAAGTTCAACTACCATCGTGTGAACTGCTACTTCCCATGACGACCCCGTGAACAACTACTTCCCCTTTGACACGTGTACCCCTACCGCCGAATTCGATCCGTTCCGATAATGCACGCTTCGAAGGTATAACCCTGAGACGACCGTCCAGAACGAATGCTTGCGATGTTTGAGATGCTTGTGTTTGCATCGTGCCCAAATTGTCGCTCATTTCCTTGTCGCCAAATCATGGGACACCCGGAATCCGGGAGCGTCCCACCATCTTTTGCACGCATCCACACACTTCTCCTTTGCATCGGTAATTCAATCGAGTTACCGGGACCGGAACATTGCCGTGACACCGTTTTTGTTATCGTTGTCGTGGCACCCTCTTTCCTTTCCACCATGGTGACAAATGTTTCTTAATGATCTTGTCAACTTTTAATAAAAATTGCATAAACTTGAACATGTCATCCGCATCATGTTAACGACTTTAAGATGTTTAAAATTGTTGTTACAATAAATTGCTAATGCATATGGGGATTTACCGGATTTGTTGTTTGTTATATCCGACCCCATTTAAATTGTTTAAATGGTGTAGTTTTGTTATGCTTCACCTCTTGCCATGTTAACCACCATTTAATATTGTTGAGTAATTAAAACCGAGAGTGAACTAAATAATTGATGTGGTGTTCCGTCAATATGCAACAGAGTTGCATATTGAGCTCCACTTAATTTGTAGGATTGTTTGTGCTCTTTGCCATGCCATGCCTCTTTAATCCGGACATGCATGATACTTGTTTGTGCATCATGCCATGATTATGTGTTTGTTGTTTGCTATGTTGTGTGCTTCTTTCCGGTGTTTGCTTCTTCGGGTTGGTTCCGGTAACGTCGCGTTTGTGAGGACCCGTTCGACTACGCCCGTTTGTCTTCTTCATGGACTCGTTCTTCTTCCTTGCGGGATCTCAGGCAAGATGACCATACCCTCGAAATCACTTCTATCTTTGCTTGCTAGATGCTCGCTCTTTTGCTATGCCTATGCTGCGATACCTACCACTTGCTTATCATGCCTCCCATATTGTTGAACCAAGCCTCTAACCCACCTGGTCCTAGCAAACCGTTGATTGGCTATGTTACCGCTTTGCTCAGCCCCTCTTATAGCGTTGTTAGTTGCAGGTGAAGATTGACGTTTGTTCCTTGTTGGAACATGGAGATGTTGTTCCTTGTTGGAACATGTTTACTTGTTGGGATATCACAATATCTCTTATTTAATTAATGCATCTATATACTTGGTAAAGGGTGGAAGGCTCGTCCTTTTGCCTAATGTGTTCCACTCTTGCCGCCCTAGTTTCCGTCATATCGGTGTTATGTTCCCGGATTTTGCGTTCCTTACGCGGTTGGGTGATAATGGGAACCCCTTGACAGCTCGTGTTGAATAAAACTCTTCCAGCAATGCCCAACTTTGGTTTTACCATTCGCCACCTAGCCTCTTTTTCCCTTGGGTTCCGCGGACTCAAGGGTCATCTTTATTTAAACCCCCCTGGGCCAGTGCTCCTCTGAGTGTTGGTCCGACCGAGCAGACTGCGGGGCCACCTCGGGGCAACTTGAGGGTTGGTTTTACTCGTTGGATGTCTCATCTGAGTGTGCCCTAAGAACGAGATATGTGCAGCTCCTATCGGGATTTGTCGGCACATTCGGGCGGTGTTGCTAGATTTGTTTTACCTTGTCGAAGTTGTCTTGTAGAACCGGGATGCCGAGTCTGATCGGAATGTCTCGGGAGAAGGTTTATCCTTCGTTGACCATGAGAGCTTGTGATGGGCTAAGTTGGGACACCCCTGCAGGGATTGAACTTTTGAAAGCCGTGCCCGCAGATATGGGCAGATGGGAATTTGTTAATATCCGGTTGTAGAAAACCTGAAGTTGACCTTAATTAAAATGCATCAACCGCGTGTGTTACCGTGACAGTCTCTTCTCGGCGGGGTCCGGGAAGTGAACACGATGTTGGAGTTATGTTTGGACGTAGGTTGTTCTAGGATCACTTCTCGATCATAGTTTGAGGACCGTGCTTTTGCCTTCTCTTCTCGCTCTAATTTGCGTATGTTAGCCACCATATAAGCTAGTCGCTTGCTGCAGCTCCACCTCATACCTTTTACCCTACCTATAAGCTTAAATAGTCTTGATCGCGGGTGTGAGATTGCTGAGTCCCCGTGACTCACAGATACTTCCAAAACCAGCTTGCAGGTGCTGATGAGACCGTGCAGGTGACACAACCAAGCTCAAGGAGGAGCTCGATGAAGATCTCGTTCTTTGTGTTGTTCCGTTTTCAGTTGATCAGTAGTGGAGCCCAGTCGGGACGATCGGGGATCTGTGTAGCTTTTGGGGTAGTCTTCTTTTATTTTGGGTTCCGTAGTCGGACCTTGATTGTATCTGGTTGATGTAATGCTTATTCATGTAATTGTGTGAAGTGGCGATTGTAAGCCAACTATGTATCTCTTTCCCTTATGTATTACATGGGTTGTGTGAAGATTACCTCACTTGCGTCATTGCTTTCAATGCAGTTATGCCTCTAAGTCATGCTTCGACACGTGGGAGATATAGCCGCATCGAGGGCGTTACACCATGCTCTACTACTTCTCTTGCTTTCCCCGCAAAAAAACTTCTCTCGCTTGCTCAATATCAAATAAACACCAGACAGAGGGAGTACCTAAGAAGAATGTGTTCAACCATGAATGAACACAAGACCCAATATGGTACCATTCGGCCATTTTCCCCCTCCACGTGTTCATTGTACGACTCTTTGTTGACCTAGTTTGATCCCAACAAGAAGTTGTAGTCCACTTTAAGGAGGGTGTACCGAAGCACCTATTGTGTTATACATGGTAATATTATTAGTTGTGACAAAAAAACCGATGTGCTCGAGGAGGGCTCGATCGAGACATATTTGTCCTTGGTGAGCCCAAGGCCGTGAGTTTAGTGCTTGGTGAAATGTTAGCTATTTTAGAAATATCATGTTACAGGTTGTTTTGGTGTGTTGTGAGCTCATATAAGTTTTGCCGCATACAAAAGGGTGTCGTGTTGCGTTATAAGTGTCCATTTCCAAGTGTGGAATGGATATTGCGGATGTGTTTCTTTGTTTTATCTTTCTTATGTTATTTTCCTGCATTGACGGTAGATTTTCACCCAATAGTGATTATTTTGTTGTGACGAATGTGATATGTTGGACATAAGTATTTTATGATTGCGCCTTTGCAATTTAAATGTTGCAACGTTGTTGTGTATGCATGAAAAAATTGCTTACGATTTCCAGGTTGTGGTGATGGAACTGTCCAAAACTTTTTGGCTGGTGCTAAAATAGGCCAACTTTCCTCGAAAATCCAACTTGGTGACCAGGCTCATCTGCTCCCGCTCAGAAAAAAAAATTCATTTATTTTGTGTGGTAGAGATGTGTGAGGTCCGCTCCATATTTCAACTCATTTGGACATCTGAGCAGCTCTCGCCAAAAAAGACAAATCAGGTGAGACCAGTGTGTGAACAATAAACTTTTTTACAGACCCTGAATTTGTCTTTTTGGCCGAGAGTTGTTCAGATGTCCAAATGAGTTGAAATTTGGAGCGGACCTCACGCATCAAAATATCTACCACACATAAAAAATTCGATTTTTTTGAATTTTTCTAGTATTTATTTTGATTTTTTTCTTAGTGCAGGTGCATATGAGCCCGGGAGTAGAAACTTCACGTCCGACTTTCCTGCACATGACTCAACTGGGTTTTTTTCAATAAAAGGATGTTTTTGTTGACTTGCACACATCCAACACACACACCGGATCAAGAGGAAAACCATACAAAACTGGAGTTATGCCCAGGCTAAGGGACGAAAAGGGAAAAAATCCCAAATCATTGGAAGTAGTGATTGACAAAATACAACTTTGACCATTGGCACCAACCATATTTTGACAGTACAAGGAATGCTAGAAAGTTTCATCAGAATCTATGAATTTTAAAAGAAAATGATGCGCAAGCGCCACCAGATCTGGCCATCGAAGGATGTCATAATACTATGGCGGTAGTTGCATGTAATCTGAAAATATCTTTCTACACCGGGGCTCAAATGCTTCTGGTGTGAACAGTTAAATAAATAAAATAATCTGAATCTTTTTGTGGCATACTTTAAGAAATTTTTGTCGTGCATGCAAAATTTCATGGCAAAATCATATTGGTAGAAGTCGTGACAAAAACAAAAAACAAAATCAGAGCCTCAAAATGCGTTTGAAAGTAACATTTTCACAACATCGATTTTTTTGCCACGCCTTCCACCAATGTGATTTCCAAACATTACTTAAATTTTGCCAATTTACTGTTCATCCAGAAACATTTGAGCCCCGATGTAGAAACTCCACGTCTGGGGGTAATCCTCCTAATTAAGCAATGCATGTGACAGTTAACATACAGAGATTTCCGAATTGGCATACACCAGGAAGCACATTGAACCTACTCCCTCCGTTCCAAAATAGATGACTCAACTTTGTACTAACTGTCGTGGATCTAAGACTGACAGTACAATGGGGGGGGGGTAAGTATGAGGAGGCAAGATCATAGCTATGGAGTAGTTGTACACACGAGTTTACGAGTTCGTGCCCTTCACGGAGGAAGTAACAGCCTTACGTCTCGGTGCCCTGGGGCGGTCGACTGGATTGTATGTGTGTGTGAGTTTACAAAAGATGCGAACCCCTGTGCCGGTGGAGGGGGGTGGCTTATATAGAGTGCTCCAGGACCCCAGCTAGCCCATGTTACAAGGGGTTCAATGTACATAAAGAAGGGGTGTTACAGGTAAGGTCTATATTAAAGTGCTATAAATGATATTAAGCCTATGGGTAAACGCCCGACCGTTGCTGCGTACAGTGACTTTAGATCTTCTGTTTGTCGAGTGGTTTATGTGACGGTCGAGTGACATTGATTCTTCCGAGTGGAATGTCTCTGGTCGAGTGGATGATGGTACCCTCTGAATGCTTCTGGCTTTAGGGTGATGTCCTTGGGGAGGGCGTCTAGGTCAGGCCTATGACTCTACCCTAGGTACATTGCTTCATCATTAGCCCCCGAATGGTTCGGGGCTTGAGTGGAGAAGGAGTTGAGAATTCCTCCGATTCAATTTTCGTGCTTCAGGAGTGACTTATTGCGACCAAGTGAACAATCATGACGATCTCAACTTCTTTTCAGTCGCCTTGATCCATTCTTGAATCTGCCGAGTGAACTTTACTGTGATGTCTTGAGTACTGATATGGAAAAGATATTCCGCCTGACAGGTTGCCTTGCTGCGTGCGGATATCGTGGGATTTAGATTTGGGGAAGTGCGCGGGATGGGGGAGGCCGCAGTAATCGGAAGGGATTAGGTGAGGCCGCCTCGATCACCGCGCCACCTTTTTCGCCACGTACCTCGCTCATGACTGTTGCGGGATTTGATTGGATCATCCGGACCCACAGGTCAGCTAATCGGAAGGGGCCCCATATAAGTGTGTCAGATTGGGGTTTTGTGCACAGCGTGTCCCTATTCTTCCCCTTTCTCCTCTGCTTTCTCCGCTCCCAGCGTCGCTGCTCCGTCGAGTTTCACCTGTGGCCATGGGGAAGGAGAAGACGGTGGTTCTGGAGCGCGCGAAGAAGGCGACGGCGAAGGCGAAGGGGAAGAGGTCCAGCCGGGGCAGATCCTCATCAAGGTCTGGTCTGCCGCGCGGCTGGATCCAGGGCGACTGGATCCGGTCGACGATCAGCCAGGACGACATCGACGATCTAATCGAGGAAGGCCTGATCCCCCATGAATCGGCGCGGCTCTCGGAAGGAGAGACCGAACCGCATCCGCGTGATGGTGAGTGTGTTCTCCTTGCAACTCATGTTGACCGCGGATTTTCTCTACCTCCCCATCCTTTCTTCCGGGGATTCCTGAACTTCTTTGGAGCACAACTTCACCATTTCAATCCCAACTCTATCGTATATCTTGCCTCCTACGTATCCATGTGCGAGAACTTCTTAGGTTGTAGGCCACACTGGGGTCTTTTCAAGCACATTTTCACTTGCCGTTCTCAGTCGGTCAAGAAGGCCAATCCGAGTGACGAGAAAACGCACATGATTCAGATGTGCGGGGGTCTTGGGATTCAGATCAGGAACAAAAGCACTTTCCCAGCCATGATCCTTCCCGAGTCGGTCCGGGGTTGGCAGTCGACCTGGTTTTATTGTAAAGACCAGCCGACTCGAGGTCAGTCGACCGGGCTCCCTGCCTTTTCCATGGCTCGGGTCGAGAAGCCTTCCGCATTGAAAGTGATCCCAGAGGAGAGAGCGCAGGTGAAGGTGTTGGTCGAGCGGATGGTCCAGCTCGTCTGGGACGGCGTGACCGGCATGGATCTGCTCGAGGTATTCCTCAAACGACGTATCCAACCGCTCCAGTCTCGCGATCATCCAATGTGGATGTACTCGAGCATTGAGGATTCCACTCGCATCCACCCGGAGGAGATCGACGAGGGCACGATGGAGAAGTGGCTGAGAGGCATCACAGGCAATAAGGATAACCCCAGGGGGTCCAGGAGGGTCGCTGCATTCCACAATTCACGCCAGCCAGACTAGGTCTGACTCTGGATTGCCGAGTACTTTTTTGATTAATCATGTAACCGCCTGTTGACGACTGGCTGTTTTTTGCTTTGCTTGTTATCTTTCAGGCTCTTACTGAGATGTATTCAATGCCCAACGAAGAGCAGGAGCAGGACTCAGAGGAGGAGGCGAGTGGAGGCCATAGCGGCGAGTGGCACTCGAACGAGGAGGACGGTGAGGAGAGTGGCGACCCGAGTGACGAAGAAGAGGTCGACTCACCTCCCCGTAGAGAAAAAAGGTCCAAGCACGCTCACGACCCGGAAAGCCTCCACGCCACGGTGGCCGCACCGACTCGGCACTCTTCAAAGCGTCCTCAGACGTCCTCTCCAGTGCCGACTGAGAAGACACCAAAGCAATCTAAAGTTGCACCTCCTCCAGCTCCGAAACCACCGAATATCAAAATGGTCATTCCTACTATCTCTGGGTAATAATCTCACCTGATTCTTTGGTTGACTCGGTGTAACAAATGTGACCGACTGAATATTGAAATTTGCAGAGCTGCCACCTCTGGGACTTCCACCCGCCAGTATGAAGACAAGGACATGGACGATGCAGTCACCTCCAACCCGGGTACAATTCTCGTGATCTTGTTCTCGATTGTACGGTCGATTGAATTCTGGTGACTCATCTAGGGTCGGCTGATTTCTTTGCAGCCCCTCCCAATGTCATTGAGCTTCTGGATGATGACGAGGACGTGCCGCCGAGGCCCAGGAAGAAGAAGGCAATAGCTAGCAAGACATCCCAGTCGGAGCCGGCGGCGGAGCGGGTAGTTCAACAACTCGAAGATGTGAGTAAGGTTTCTGTAACCTTTGTTGACCCGGTGTCGAGTGTGCGCCCCGCATCATCGACTGCACCAGAGCTTGTTTCAACCATCCAACTTCATGCCTCGGATCTCCAAGCCGCTGCGTCTGGACCGTCCGTCCCCTTCTTTGCCACTCATCATGTTCCAGAAAGCCAGTCGGACGCCGCTGCGGAGGCCATTCGTCAGGCTGGAATAATGATGGAGCGGGTGAAGGCAGTGCACAAAAGCAGTCAGGCTTCTTATGACACCAGCGCGGCTCTTTGAGCCAATGTCCAGGTAAGTTAACTCTCGACTGAACTTGTTCTTTTAGGATATGCTACCCGAATATTTTCCTTCGCACAATCTTTCATTGTCTTGCACTTCGAGATTGTACACCCACTCGGTGCTTTGTCATCTTTTTTTGTATTCGGTCTGGGCGGACCAGCCGAGTGGAATCCGAACCAGTGGGGGCACGCCAAGTGCACCCACTGGTTGTAGTCCCCGAGACCGCAGTCGACTATTAGCAGTCGGTTGGGGTCTGAGCACTTCTTTCTCTCCCTTCTTTCTTTTGTACTCGGTCTGGGCGGACCAGCCGAGTGGAATCCGAACCAGTGGGGGCACGCTAAGTGCACTGTCACACCCTAGCTAGTTCATGCATTAGAGTGTTGCATCATGTTTAATTTCCCAGAAAACTGAAATGGGGATGCTAGAACCCCCAGCACCCCCCCTGGAACAACTAGGGTTTACTAAAAACTTTTTCAATGAACCTGAAATGCCCTTCTAAAAAGTCCACCCTTTTTGTTTTGGGTTAAAACCTTTGACAAAAATGGTGCACACTTTTCTAGGACATCTTAAGGTCATTGGATTAATTCATATAGTATTTGCATTTGGGCATTTAAATGCTATAAAATATTTTAAATGCTCAAATAATCATAAACTAAAATGTTTACTGTTGGATATATTCTAAGCAGTAGCCATGATTAGTTTTATGATTTTTCGAAATGCCCTGGCATTTTTAATAAAGCCGTGAAGTTACAGAAATAATAGAAAACAAAAAAATGAGAGAGAGAAAGGATCCAGCCACTTACCTGGCGCAGGCCACCTGGAAGCCCACTGGCCGACCCAGCACTGTGCTGGCCCGTGCCAGTCATCGCCTACCTCTACCAGTAGGCACAGGAGGGACACGGCGCTCGCGCCCGAGCTCGCCACGCCACCACCCTGCTCGTCTGCTTCACCTGGTCACCGCCTCGACGCCGCGCACGTCTCCTCGGTGTCGCCCCGGTCCACCCGACATCTCACACTCCCCCCTGCTCTCTCCCTCGCTCCCTCGACGCCATGGCCGACGCAGCCGTGCCCGCACCGTCGTGAAGCCCGCAGCCACCGCCGTCCACTCGTCGCCTGGCCGTGCCAACAAGCTCCGCTGTCGTCCACTGCTTCTCCTTGACCGATCCTCGAGCGCTCGCCCGCTCTGGAATCACCCCGACCCCGTCTTCCCCAACTTCGGCCACCGGAGATCCCCTTCACCGTCCCCGCCGCATCAGCTCGTCCCAGACCTCGCCGACTGCCTCTACGTGACCCCCGTGAGCTCAGCCATCTCCCCATCCCCTCCGTTTACCTTCTCGAGCACCGCAGCGACCGCACCAAGCTCGGCCGCACCCACCGCCGCCACCGCACATCGCTGTTGTGGCCACAGCCATGTTGCCTTGCAACCAAGCACGCCATCATACTCAACACACTCGCAGGAGCCCGTAGCACCCCCGCACCATCCTCGTCGTGCCTCCTAGCAACTAGTTCGACCTCGCCCGAACTCCGGCAGCCGCAACGCTCCTCGCCGGCGATGTTTCCAGCCACCCCAGCTCCACCCACTGCCACCACTCGATGCGGCTTGCTCCCAGCTACGCGTAGATGCTCTCTGCCATCCATTTGGTCGCTGGAGTGCAAAACCCGCACTGCTCCGCCGCGTCTGGCCTCGCCGGCGGCTAAACGCCAGCGAGTTTGACCCTGTTTGACCCCGTATGGGCCCAGGTTGACCTCCCCTGAGTTACTGACGTGTGGGCCATGCCCCTGTCTAATTTAGAATTAGTTTAGTTAACACTAATTACTTTAGTTAATAGGTTGACTCACTGACATGTGGGCCCAGGGCCTAACTAACCTAGTTTAGTGCTAATGAAACACTAACTAACTATGTTAGTTAGTTGTTACACTAACAAATGGGGCCCACCAGTCAGGTTTGACCTGGGCTAGCGCCTTTGACCCGCTGACGTCACACTGACGCCAGGCTGACGCAGTAAATCATTTTCTGGATTTATTCTTATATAGGAAATTCCAGAAAATAACCAAAACTTCTAAAAATCATAGAAAATAATCTATAACTCAGATTGAAAAGATTTATATATGAAATTTGATCAGAAAAATTCAATCTTTCCATCTATAATGGTTTCATGCATGAAAAAACACTTTAACCTTGCTGTTTAGGTGAAACAAGATAATACACTTATAATGCTTAAGAACATAAGCTTCCATTTGAATCTTTGATTCAAATGGACCCAATTCAACTTGTTTCACATTGCATTAGGCAGGACACCTCATATTGCCATGTCATAGCATGCATCATATTGTTGCATATTGCGATGTGATGATTGTATTCTGTGGTGTGTTTCGTGGTAGGTTCTGCCTCCGAGGATATTTCCGAGTATCCAGCTGAAGGGCAGTACCATACTACTACTCCATCAGGCAAGCAGCCCCATTGATCATATCGATACAATCCCATGTTTTCGCTTCTGCTCTCATTTACTGCATTAAGACAACAACGTTTCAAACTGCTGTGTGCTACGGTAGTTGAACCCTTATCCTCTGCATGACCTGTCATTGCCATAGTAACTTGATGAAACCCACTAGCATGTGTAGGAGTTGATTGAGCCATATGCGTGTTTCCTACCTTGCTATGCCTGCTATGCTTAGAGTTGTGTCAGGTCTGGTTCATCTGGGTGATGGACTAGGGTGAAATGATTATGTCGGTAATGTGAGGGATGTGTTGAACATGATTTGGTAAAGGTATCGATGAGAGGCCATGTAGGAGTACATGGTGGGTTGTTTCATTGAGGCCGTCCCTAAGAACCGAGATCTGTATGTGTGATTCAAGAATTAGTTACTACCATACATTGGGCCCGAAACCAATGGACCCTCTCGGCTTCTTAATCACCCTAGTACTTTGTCCAGGAGTGGCAACTAGTTTCTGGTGTTTGTAGGTTATGTGTTGGCGGCCGTGCGTAGCGCTGACCCTAGGGGTGGGCTATGATGCGGTAGATACACCGTGGCCGGGTATGCCGGGCGCCCGTTTGGCGTCTCGAGACCCTATACACATCGTTCGGGGCCGTATGTGAAAACCTAAGCCAGACTCCCTGCGGATGGAACCTGGATAGGTGATGAACCTGGACTAGAGACTTGAGTGTTTAGCTAGGTCGTGGCCGACACCCTCGTTGGGCTTCCGCTTGAAGGTTGTCGAGTAGATGTCGTGTAAACAACGATAAGTGGTGAGAGTGTGTATGAAAAGTACACCCTTGCAGGGTTAACATCATCTATTCGAATAGCCGCGTCCACGGTAAAGGACTACTTGGTTGCCTATACAGTTCATAGACAAGTTAATGGTTACTACTAAAAGACTCATGATAAGTGTGAGTACCGAGGATGGCCCTCTCGTAGGATGACGAGGGAGGATACCCGCTGGAGTATTGTGATGGTGATTAGTGGACTCGTGTGCGAAAACTATTTTACTAGTGGTGTCTCATAGGATAGCTTAGCCAAGAGTCAAAGCTGGCTTGCTGCATTAACTCCACCACCTTCTTGAGAATGAGCATGTATAGTAGGATCTACTGTAAGACTTGCTGAGTACCTTTGTACTCATGTTGCTTTAATTACTGTTTTCAGACGACAACACCGCCCCCTCCGATGGGTTTTACGTAGACCTCGATGTCAATGAGTAACTTGCCACCCAGGTGGTGATTCTGGCCATGGAGGCCCTATGTAGATAGACAGGCTTCGACAAGCCTTCTATCTTTCTAGTGTCTGTACTCAGACTATTTGCTTCCGCATGTGCTTGTATGCTTGTATGACTTGAGTGTCGGGTCATGTGACCCCTACCTATATGAACATGTTATGTATGGCTCTCCGGAGCCTTTAAATAAAGTACTTGAGCTGTAGAGTTTTGTTGTGATGCCATGTTGTATTTGCACATATCGAGCATATTGTGTGTATGATTGAAATGCTTGGTATGTGTGGGATCCGACAATCTAGTTGTTTATCCTTGGCAGCCTCTCTTATGGGGAAATGTAGTCTAGTGCTCCTTGAGCCATAGTTGTCCGCTACAGCCCGGTTCACCGGAGTCCTGCTAGCCCAGCACTACTGCTCAAGACACTTGACTGGCCGGCATGTGTTTCACTTCGTTCCTATGTCTGTCCCTTCAGGGAAATGTCACGCGGTGACATCCGTAGTCCTGCCTAGCCTGCTACAACCCGGGTTCCCCGGAGTCTTGTTAGCCCAGTGCTACAGCCCGGATTCACACGCTGTTGACCGACATGCTCGATGTGATTCATGTATGCCTGTCCCCATAGGTCTGCGCCGCTTTGGTTCACGACTAGCCATGTCGGCCCGGGTTCTCTGTCATATGGATGCTAGCGACACTATCCTATACGTGAGCCAAAAGGCACAAACGGTCCCGGGCCCTGGTAAGGCGACACCCATGGGGATACCGTGCATGAGGCCGCACCGGGTTCCCCGGAGTCCTGTTAGCCCAGTGCTACAGCCCGGATTCACATGCTGTTGACCGACATGCTCGATGTGATTCATGTATGCCTGTCCCCATAGGTCTGCGCCGCTTTGGGTTCACGACTAGCCATGTCGGCCCGGGTTCTCTGTCATATGGATGCTAGCGACACTATCATATACGTGAACCAAAAGGCGCAAATGGTCCCGGGCCCTGGTAAGGCGACACCCATGGGGATACCGTGCGTGAGGCCGCAAAGTGATATGAGGTGTTACCGGCTAGATCGATGTGACTTGGAATCGGGGTCCTGAATGTTGGCATCAGAGCCCAACTGCATGTAGGTTCGTTGAGCCAAACTGGTCGATGTCGAGTCTAGAAATGCTTTAGTTATATGTAGGGAAATTGATTGTGGAAGGGAACGTATGGCTCTTTTACTCCTTTACCTTATACCCTCTGATCTGAGTCATTCTCTTCGCATTCTACGTGGGTTAAGGACTAGGCTCTTTTCTCTCTATCAGGTTCACGTGTTACTAATCCGTAGTAGCTTATAGGATTGTTGTGACAAGCCTCAGTACAGTTTCTACTACTTTTAGTATGTTCTCAGTTGAACCAGAACCTTGATATGATGTTGTTGAGTGGTTTTGCAAACTGTTGTGGATGACTCAAATCTTTTTCTGAGCATTTACAGTCGTTATGTTGTCCGATTTCTCCTAGGAAATTCTAATGCCTTTGCATTAATCTGTGCTTTCAGACGACCACCCGTTCCTAGAACCAAGTGGTTCGTCTGACCCAGTGCCTCGATGTACCCGGTCATACGGCCATGTTGGTTCGAGTGATGGTCGAGTCAGGCTATCGGTGGTATCCGGAATATACCGTCGAGGAGCAGTTCCAAGACTTCAACCAAAGCCAGTACCTTTGTACCGTCGAGGAGCAGTTCCAAGACTTCAACCAAAGCCACTGAATCCCTGCACTGCTCCTATGGACTTGGGGTCACTATTGAGATGTCTGTGCAGGATGCAGCTTACTCAATGATGACTATCATTCAAGCCAGGACTGCCTTGCTTCAGAACACCAATTTCCGCTACATGCCAGCCTCACTCCCTGGAGCACAGGGGTACTATCAGGCTTTGTACTATGACTCTACACATGAGGAGTCACTACTCCGCACCACTGCCGAGATGCTCGAGGATAAGGACCGCAAAAATCGGGCCTTGCGTATGGAGCTTTTCAACTCTTGTGCTGATCACTGGGCCACTTTGACTCGGTTTGCACCTGCGGTACAGGCAAGATACATGGACCTGAGGGACCTGTACCCTGTGCGGTCTGGATTGCCAGATTGTATGGAGTGGCGTGATGTAGGAGGCCTCACCCCTCCTCGTGGTCCCCGTCTGCCACCGCCTGTGGGACCAAGGCCACATCCGAGTCCCTATGGTCCGCAGGGCCGTATGTTCCCAGATGATCATGTTCCGCTTCCAGGCTTTGGTGGTGACTTTTATGAGGATTACTACGGAGCCGTCTGAGCTAGTAGTAGTTTCACTAGTATTGTAATAGTTGTATTCTCTACAGTCCTGCGAGACCGTGGGATACGACTTGGTGTGTATCACGCTCCGGAGGTGTAGAAAAATAATGTATAGGAGCTTGGAATGCCTCCGATGAGATGTAATGTCTTTCACCGTAGTTGTACTCTAGCCTGAGCTTGTACTAAACTATGTACGGTGTGTATGACCAATGGTATATATATGGCAGTTTCTATATTACCATGTCGTGCAATGAACATCTCAGCATTCCATGTTATCCATTACATTCTGCACTTCCTTGCCAAGATTGTACCATCTTTGTCTAAATCGTTGTCTTGTTTTCCTAGGATGGTCAACACCCGCAGCAACCCTGCTGCCCCGGAGCAGGGGGAAGCCAGTGCAGCTAGGGGTGAAAATCTGCCTCACCCGCCTTCTCTGGCCGAAGTTCTGCTGGATGCGGAAAGAAACAAGCGTGAGACTAACCGCTTGCTGGAGCGGATTGAGCAGAACACTGCACGTCAACAGCGAAACGACTTGGTGTCAATCAATGACTTTATCAAGTTGTACCCACCAAAGTTTAATCATTCCTTCGAGCCCCTCGACGCGGATGACTGGCTTCGCAGCATCACCCACAAGCTATGTTCTGCCAACGTAGTCGAAGCTGATAAGGTTACCTATGCTGCCTATCACCTTGAAGGCCCTGCTAGCCTTTGGTGGGAAAACTTTGAGGCTATGCGCCCGATCGGCCAAATCGCTACTTGGGCTGAATTCAGTGAGGCTTTCCGTGAGCATCACATCCCGGAAGGTCTCATAGATCGTAAGAGGGAAGAGTTCTGCAATTTCACCCAAGGCAGACTGACTGTGGATGCATATAGTCGTGAATTTGGGAATCTGGCACGTTATGCTCCTGAAGAGGTATCCACCGACGCTAAGAAGCAGGCAAGGTTCCGCAAGGGACTTAGCCCCAAGCTTCGCCGCGATCTTCGTCTGCACGAGTGCACATCCTTCCAGAAGTTGGCCAATAAGGCCATCAGTGCTGAGACAGGCCAGACTAACTATGACGCTTCACGCAAGCACTCTCGTGATTTTGGTTCTTCATCCGGCTCTGGATCTCAGAAGCGCCGGGTGTGGATTCCAAGCACAGCGCTGCCACCCAGGTTCATTCCGAGGCCATCCTTTGAGGCGCCTCGCCCCAACCAGCAGTTTACACCGCCCAAGACCTATGGTGGCCCCGCTGCTAATGCTGCTCCACGCCCCAATGTTGTGACATGTTTCAAGTGTGGAGAGCCGGGTCACTACAGTCGAGAGTGTCCCCAGAACAACAACCCCAACCAGTCTGGAAAGTCCGTTGGCCGTGGTAAGCCAGCGGGAAAGACATTCTACGCCAAGCCAGCCACCACTGCACGTGGCCATGTCAACTATGTCTTAGCTGAGGAGGCTCATAATGATCCTAATGTCGTCCTTGGTACGCTTCTTGTTAATTGCCATCCGGCATCTGTTCTTTTCGATACTGGAGCATCTCATTCATTCATATATGAGAACTATGGTCGATTGCATAACACAACATTCTGTGACATGCCCACTACCATGGAAATTCAAACCCCTGGCTCTAGATGGCAAACCTCCAGAGTAAGCCATGAGAATGAAATTCTTGTCGATAGACTTGTCTTCCTTGCATCCTTAATAGCTCTCAAGTCCTCGGACATAAACATCATCTTAGGTATGGACTGGATGTCGGCCCATTATGCTAAGATTGATTGCTCTACTAGAACTGTTCAACTTACTCACCCATCGGGCAAGACAGTCAATGTCTTAACTCGAGTGGCCAAGCGCCAGCTTTACTCCCTAAATGCCAACCCCCTTCCAGACCTTGAAGATATTCCAGTAGTCCGAGACTTCTCGGATGTCTTTCCAAAAGAACTGCCAGGTGTTCCACCTGACAGGGATGTTGAGTTTGTGATAGACCTTGTTCGAGGAACCGTCCCAATTTCTAGAAGACCCTATAAGATGGCACCCTTAGAACTAGCCGAGCTTAAGAACCAACTCGATGAGTCCTTGAAAAAGGGTTTCATCCGTCCTAGTTCCTCTCCTTGGGCTTGCCCCATCCTCTTCGTCAAGAATAAGGATGGGACGGATCGGATGGTTGTAGATTACCGGCCTGTCAACTTGGCCACTATCAAGAACAAGTATCCGCTTCCCAGGATCAACGGTCTGTATGATCAGCTTGCTGGATCCTCAGTCTTTTCCAAGATGGATTTGAGGTTGGGCTACCATCAAATCAAAATCAGAAATGGGGACATTCCCAAAACGGCCTTTGTTACTAGCTATGGCCAATACGAGTACACCGTCATGTCCTTTGGTTTAACCAATGCCCCAGCAACTTTCTCTCGGTTAATGAACTCGGTCTTCATGGAGTATTTGGATAAATTCATCGTGGTATACCTCGATGATATACTCATCTACTCCAAGAATGAGGAGGAACATGCTGAACATCTAAGGATGGTATTGACGAAACTTCGAGAGCATCGCTTTTATGCCAAATTCTCCAAGTGTGAATTTTGGTTGCCAGAAGTGACCTATCTAGGCCATGTAATCTCTGGTAAGGGTATTGCTGTCAATCCCGAGCGAGTTCAAGCCGTCCTTGATTGGACTCCACCTGAAATGGTCAAGCAAGTTCGGAGCTTCCTTGGCTTAGCGAGTTATTGTTGCCGCTTCATCGAGAATTTCTCCAAGGTTGCTAAACCTCTAACTGAACTCCTCAAGAAAGATAAAAAGTTCGAGTGGACCCCACAGTGCGAGTTCAGCTTTCAGGAACTGAAAAGACGCCTGACATCTGCTCCCGTACTGGTACCACCAGATTTCTCCAAGGACTTTATTATCTATTGCGACGCCTCGCGACAAGGACTAGGTTGCATACTCATGCAAGATCGTCAGGTAATTGCCTATGCTTTACGGCATTTACACCCCCATGAGGAAAACTATCCCACACATGATCTAGAGCTTGCAGCTGTAGTCCATGCACTTAAAACGTGGCGACATTACCTTCTCGGTAATCGTTGCGAGATCTTCACCGATCACCAAAGTCTGAAATATATCTTCACCCAACCGGATTTGAATCTCAGGCAAAGACGTTGGGTCGAGTTGATCTCGGATTATGACTTAGGAATAACTTACACCCCGGGCAAAGCCAATGTCATGGCTGATGCGCTAAGTCGTAAATCTTATTGCAACAACCTGATGTTACAACAAAGTCAACCACTTCTCCACACGGAATTTCGTAAGCTTAACCTTCACATTGTTCCTCAAGGATTCCTATCCACCCTGGTGGTGAAACCTACCCTTACGGATCAGATCATCAAGGCACAGAAGGTAGATCCGGGAATCTCCCGTATTAAGAGAAACATTAAGAAAGGAGTCACGAATTGTTTCTCCGTTGATGATCAAGGTGTCGTATACTTTGGAAACCGTTTAGTGGTTCCCAAAGCACAAAACCTGAGGCGGCTGATCCTTAAGGAAGCCCATGAATCCCCTCTCACCATTCATCCCGGTAGTACTAAAATGTATCAAGACCTATGCAAGAGGTTTTGGTGGACTAGGATGAAGAGAGAAATTGCTCAATACATTGCTAGTTGCGACGTCTGTCGTCGTGTTAAAGTAGAGCATCAACGGCCTGCTGGCACCCTTCAACCTTTGGCTATTCCTGAATGGAAATGGGATAAAATCAGTATGGATTTCATTACTGGGTTTCCCAGGACCAAGAGAGGGAATAATGCCATCTTCGTCGTGATCGATCGTCTTTCCAAGGTGGCCCACTTTCTACCTGTTCGTGAGAGTATCACCGCTAGCCACCTAGCTGACCTATACATCTCCCGAATAGTGTCTCTTCATGGTGTCCCATTGGAAATTAACTCAGACCGTGGGAGTCTCTTCACCTCTCGATTTTGGGAAAGTTTCCAAAATGCTATGGGAACTCGTCTCTCTTTTAGCACCGCCTTCCACCCCCAATCAAGTGGTCAAGTAGAGCGAGTAAATCAAATTCTCGAAGATATGCTTCGAGCTTCTGTCATCTCATTCGGAATGGATTGGGAGAAATGCCTTCCATTCGTGGAGTTTGCTTATAACAATAGTTATCAAGATAGCTTAGGCAAAGCTCCTTCGAAGTTCTCTTTGGACGAAAATGTCGAACGCCTCTTAACTGGTCAGAAACCGGGGAAAGACAACTCTTTGGCCCGGATATGATTCAGGAAGCAGAAGAGTAGGTTCGCGTTATTCGTGAGAAACTGCAAACAGCCCAATCTCGTCAAAAGAGCCAATATGACCGTAAACATAAGCTCATGACTTATGAAATCGGCGAGAAGGCTTATCTTCGGGTTACTCCGTTAAAGGGAACCCATCGTTTCGGTATCAAAGGCAAATTGGCTCCTCGTTACATTGGACCCTTTCGCATTCTTGCCAAACAAGGAGAAGTTGCCTACCAATTGGAACTACCTCCGCATCTTTCCAGAGTTCACGATGTCTTCCACGTTTCTCAACTCAGGCATTGCTTCGCGGATCCTATCCGTGGAGTGGACCACGAAATGCTTGATCTCCAAGATAATCTCACTTATCGGGAATATCCCGTTCATATCCTTGATCAAGCCGAGCGTACCACTCGACGCCATAACATCAAGTTTCTCAAGGTTCAATGGTCACACCATTCCGAAAAATAAGCCACTTGGGAAAGGGAGGATCGTCTTCGACTCGAGTACCCCACCTTCTTCCCAATGGATCCTAAATCTCGGGACAAGATTCTTTTGAGTAGGGGTGAGTTGTCACACCCTAGCTAGTTCATGCATTAGAGTGTTGCATCATGTTTAATTTCCCAGAAAACTGAAATGGGGATGACAGAACCCCCAGCACCCCCCCCCCTGGAACAACTAAGGTTTACTAAAAACTTTTTCAATGAACCTGAAATGCCCTTCTAAAAAGTCCACCCTTTTTGTTTTGGGTTAAAACCTTTGACAAAAATGGTGCACACTTTTCTAGGACATCTTAAGGTCATTGGATTAATTCATATAATATTTGCATTTGGGCATTTAAATGCTATAAAATATTTTAAATGCTCAAATAATCATAAACTAAAATGTTTCTGTTGTATATATTCTAAGCAGTAGCCATGATTAGTTTTATGATTTTTGGAAATGCCCTGGCATTTTTAATAAAGACCTGAAGTTACAGAAATAATAGAAAACAGAAAGAAAAAAGGAGAGAGAGAAAGGATCCAGCCACTTACCTGGCGCAGGCCACCTGGCAGCCCACTGGCCGGCCCAGCACTGTGTTGGCACGTGCCAGTCATCGCCTACCTCTGCCAGTAGGCAAAGGAGGGACACGGCGCTCGCGCCCGAGCTCGCCACACCACCACCCTGCTCGTCTGCTTCACCTGGTCACCGCCTCGACGCCGCGCACGTCTCCTTGGTGTCGCCCCGGTCCACCCGACACCTCACACTCTCCCCTGCTCTCTGCCTCGCTCCCTCGACGCCATGGCCGACGCGGCCGCGCCCGCGCCGTCGTGAAGCCCGCAGCCACCACCGTCCACTCGTCGCCTCGCCGTGCCAACAAGCTCCACCGTCGTCCACTGCTTCGCCTCGACCGATCCCCGAGCGCTCACCCGCTCTGGAATCGCCCCGACCCCGTCTTCCCCAACTCCGGCCACCGGAGATCCCCTTCGCCTTCCTCGCCGCATCAGGTCGTCCTCGACCTCGCCGACTGCCTCTACGTGACCCCCGTGAGCTCAGCCATCTCCCCATCCCCTCCGTTTACCTTCTCGAGCACCGCAGCGACCGCACCAAGCTCGGCCGCACCCACCGCCCGCACATCGCCCTCGTGGCCACAGCCACGTTGGCTTGCAACCGAGCACGCCATCGTCTTCAATGCACTCGCGGGAGCCCATAGCACCCCCGCACGCTCCTCGTCGTGCCTCCTAGCAACTAGTTCGACCTCGCCCGAACTCCGGCAGCCGCAACGCTCGTCACCAGCGACGTTTCCAGCCACCCCCAGCTCCACCCACTGCCACCACTCGATGCGGCTTGCTCCCAGCTACGCGTAGATGCTCTCCGCCGTCCATTTGGTCGCCGCAGTGAAAAACCCGCACTGCTCCGCCGCGTCTGGCCTCGCCGGCGGCTAAACGCCGGCGAGTTTGACCCTGTTTGACCTCATGTGGGCCCAGGTTGACCTCCCCTGAGTTACTGACGTGTGGGTCATCCCCCTGTCTAATTTAGAATTAGTTTAGTTAACACTAATTACTTTAGTTAATAGGTTGACTCACTGACATGTGGGCCCAGGGCCTAACTAACCTAGTTTAGTGCTAACGAAACACTAACTAACTCTGTTAGTTAGTTGTTACACTGACAGATGGGGCCCACCGGTCAGGTTTGACCTGGGCTGGCGCCTTTGACTCACTGACGTCACACTGACGCTAGGCTGACGCAGTAAATCCTTTTCTGGATTTATTCTTATATAGGAAATTCCAGAAAATAACCAAAACTTCTAAAAATCATAGAAAATAATCTATAACTCAGATTGAAAAGATTTATATATGAAATTTGATCAGAAAAATTCAATCTTTCCATCTATAATGGTTTCATGCATGAAAAAACACTTTAACCTTGCTGTTTAGGTGAAACAAGCTAATACACTTATAATGCTTAAGAACATAAGCTTCCATTTGAATCTTTGATTCAAATGGACCCAATTCAACTTCTTTTCACATTGCATTAGGCAGGACACCTCATATGGCCATGTCATAGCATGCATCATATTGTTGCATATTGCTATGTGATAATTGTATTCTGTGGTGTCTTTCGTGGTAGGTTCTGCCTCCGAGGATATTTCCGAGTATCCAGCTGAAGGGCAGTACCCTACTACTACTCCATCAGGCAAGCAGCCCCATTGATCATATCGATACAATCCCATGTTCTCGCTTCTGCTCTCATTTACTGCATTAAGACAACAACGTTTCAAACTGTTGTGTGCTGCGGTAGTTGAACCCTTATCCTCTGCATGACCTGTCATTGCCATAGTAACTAGATGAAACGCACTAGCATGTGTAGGAGTTGATTGAGCCATGTGTGTGTTTCCTACCTTGCTATGTCTGCTATGCTTAAAGTTGTGGCAGGTCTGGTTCATCTGGGTGATGGGCTAGGGTGAAATGATTATGTCGGTAATGTGAGGGATGTGTTGAACATGATTTGGTAAAGGTATCGATGAGAGGCCATGTAGGAGTACATGGTGGGTTGTTTCATTGAGGCCGTCCCTAAGAACCGAGATCTGTATGTGTGATTCAAGAATTAGTTACTACCATACATTGGGCCCGAAACCAATGGACCCTCTCGGCTTCTTAATCACCCTATTACTCTGTCCAGGAGTTGCAACTAGTTTTTGGTGTTTGTAGGTTATGTGTTGGCGGCCGTGCGTAGCGCTGACCCTAGGGGTGGGCTATGATGCAGTAGATACACTGTGGTCGGGTATGCCGAGCGCCCGTTTGGCGTCTCGGAACCCTGTACACATCATTCGGGGCCGTATGTGGAAACCTCGGCTGGACTCCCTGCGGATGGAACCTGGACTAGAGACTTGAGTGTTTAGGTAGGTCATGGCCGACACCCTCGTTGGGCTTCGACTTGAAGGTTGCCGAGTACATGTCGTGTAAACGACGATAAGTGGTGAGAGCATGTATGAAGAAGTACACCCCTGCAGGGTTAACATCATTTATTCGAATAGCCGCGTCCATGGTAAAGGACTACTTGGTTGCCTATATAGTTCATAGACAAGTTAATGGTTACTACTAAAAGACTCAAGATAAGTGTGAGTACCGAGGATGGCCCTCTCGTAGGATGACAAGGGAGGATTCTCGGTGGAGTATTGTGTTGGTGATTAGTGGACTCGTGTGCGAAAACTATTTTACTAGTGGTGTCTCGTAGGATAGCTTAGCCAAGAGTCAAAGCTGGCTTGCTGAATTAACTCCACCACCTTCTTGAGAATGAGCATGTATAGTAGGATCTGCTGTAAGACTTGCTGAGTACCTTTGTACTCATGTTGCTTTAATTACTGTTTTCAGACGACAACACCGCCCCCTCCGATGGGTTTTACGTAGACCTCGACATCGATGAGTAACTTGCCACCCAGGTGGTGATTCTGGCCATGGAGGGCCCTATGTAGATAGACAGGCTTCGACAAGCCTTCTATCTTTCTAGTGTGTGTACTCAGACTATTTGCTTCCGCATGTGCTTGTATGCTTGTATGACTTGAGTGTCGGGTCATGTGACCCCTACCTATATGAACATGTTATGTATGGCTCTCCGGAGCCTTTAAATAAAGTACTTGAGTTGTAGAGTTTTGTTGTGATGCCATGTTGTATTTGCACATATCGAGCATATTGTGTGTATGATTGAAATGCTTGGTATGTGTGGGATCCGACAATCTAGATGTTTATCCTTGGCAGCCTCTCTTATGGGGAAATGTAGTCTAGTGCTCCTTGAGCCATAGTAGTCCGCTACAGCCCGGTTCACCAGAGTCCTGCTAGCCCAGCACTACTGCTCGGGACACTTGACTGGCTGGCATGTGTTTCACTTCGTTCCTATGTTTGTCCCTTCGGGGAAATGTCACGCGGTGACATCCGGAGTCCTGCCTAGCCTGCTACAGCCCGGGTTCCCCGGAGTCCTGTTAGCCCAGTGCTACAGCCCGGATTCACATGCTGTTGACCGACATGCTCGATGTGATTCATGTATGCCTGTCCCCATAGGTCTGCGCCGCTTTGGGTTCACGACTAGCCATGTCGTCCCGGGTTCTCTATCATATGGATGCTAGCGACACTATCATATATGTGAGCCAAAAGGCGCAAACGGTCCCGGGCCCTGGTAAGGCGACACCCGTGGGGATACCGTGCGTGAGGCCGCCAAGTGATATGGGGTGTTACCGGCTAGATCGATGTGACTTGGAATCGGGATCCTGACATGCAACCACTGGGTGTAGTCCCCGAGACCGCAGTTGACTGCTGGCAGTCGGTTGGGGTCTGAGTAGTCTTGAAGTTTTATTCACTCGGAAGTAAATAATCTTTGATCTTGTCGATTGATATGTCTTTTACTCACTGTAGAAATCTTGTACGCTTATCTCCAAGTTCGCTGAATTTGAGCAAAAGCAGAGGCAACTCAACCATGACTTGGAGTTGGCTCAGCAGAACTTAAAGAAGGCTCAAGATGAAGTCGCTGGTACGGAAGGTAACGGCCTGTCGACTGCTTATCCTGACCATCCTTCAAGTTATCTCTTCGTTCTTCTATTTGATCTAAATGTGTATTTTGCAGAGAAAATGAGGCTGGCCCTGAAGAAGAAGGACTTGGACCTTCCGGCTGCGCAGGCTCAGGAGAAGACTGCCCTTGCTGACCAGAAACTGGCTTCGGTCGGAGCGCTAGAGGAGGAAATCAACAAGTTGAAGTCATCTCTTACTGAATCCAATCGAGAGGCGACTCGTCTGAAAAAAGATAAAGTGGCTCTGAATGACCAGCTGGAAAGCATGACTAGTAAGAGGAACGATTTGGAGGCTTATCTGAAAGCTCTCGCCAAGAAACTCTTTCTTATGCTCGAAGGTACCCCCTTTTACCTGACTGTTTTACTGTTTGCAAGTTAGTCCTGACCAGTCGACTCATTAACTCCTTGACTCTGCAGAATTCTGCCAAAACTTTGAAGAGGAGACTGGACGGATCGAGACGGGCTTGGACCCTATCCTTTCTCCAGTCGGCGACGAGGCTCCCATGAATGTGAATCGACTGGAATCCTGCATCGCCAGTGTTACAAGTTATCTTGCCCGTCTGAAAGTGGCAGTTTCACGCATCGACTCATTGCTCTGGCCAAGGGCAACTTTTCAGAATGATCTCGAGTCTCTGATGACTCGGCTCAATGAGGTCCCGGGTCGAGTGCAGGAATGGAAGAAAGTCTCTGCCCGATGCGCCACTGACGTGGCCCTGTCGCTGGTTAGGGTCCACTGCAAAGAAGCTCGAGAAGAGAAGCTGGCGGTGATCAAGGTCGCCAACACAAAAAGGCACGACTTCCAATCCTTCATGGAGACTTTCATTGCTGCTACCAATCGGATCGTGGACGGGATCGATTTGTACGAGTTCGTCGAGCCTGCAAGTCCTCCTCCTGCCAAGTGAACAAACTTGATACTCAAACTTGCTTTAAATTTGCCTCGGAATGCCGAGTGGTTTTTGTAACCGTTAAACTCCTTCAGGCCTGACGCCCGAGTACTTTTATCTTCGTCCTGAAACTTTTGAGATTTTATCTGATCTTGGTTTATCTTCTGCATGTGCTTGCGTTTGCCTTCGAGTGGAACGTATTCTTCACTCGAAATATTCTTTGAGATGCAACTCTGAGGGAGATATCCCAGTCGATCTGCGCCTCGTCATCCTTGGGGATAGGGATGGAGCGCTCATTGTACTTGTGGCGCAGCTCTGAAGAGAGGTTCGCAGTCGACCTGCACCTCGTCGTCCTTGCGGATAGGGATGGAGTGCACATTGTACTTGTGGTGCAGCTCCGTGGAGAGGATTGCAGTCGACCTGCACCTCGTCGTCCTTGCGGATAGGGATGGAGCGCACGTTGTACTTGTGGCGCAGCTCCGTGGAGAGGATTGCAGTCGACCTGCACCTCGTCGTCCTTGCGGATAGGGATGGTTTTTCAACTTAGGCGAGTACTAGACTGCAACTAAGCCCCCGAGTGTGAGGTTTGCTCATCACTCGGTAGGTTTTTTTGAAACTTAGGCGAGTACTGGACTGCAGCTAAACCCCCGAGCGTGATGTTTGCTCATCACTCGGTAGGTTTTTTTGAAACTTAGGCGAGTACTGGACTACAGCTAAACCCCCAAGTGTGAGGTTTGCTCATCACTCGGTAGGATTTTTGAAACTTAGGCGAGTACTGGACTGCAGCTAAGCCCCCGAGTGTGAGGTTTGCTCATCACTCGGTAAGATTTTTGAAACTT
>NC_041388.1:290190796-290196232 GCF_002162155.2 Triticum dicoccoides
GGACTGCAGCTAAGCCCCCAAGTGAGAGGCTTGCTCATTAGTTGGTAGGATTTTCTCAACTTAGGCGAGTACTGGACTGCAGTTAAGCCCCCGAGTGAGAGGCTTGCTCATCACTCGGTAGGATTTTCTCAACTTAGGCGAGTACTGGACTGCAGCTAAGCCCCCGAGTGAGAGGCTTGCTCATCACTCGGTAGGATTTTTTCAACTTAGGCGAGTACTGGACTGCAGCTAAGCCCCCGAGTGAGAGGCTTGCTCATCACATGGTAGGGTTTTTAAACTTAGGCGAAACGGATTCACAGCTAAGCCACCCACTGGGGGATTTAAGAAACAAACGTAAGCAATCGACAATCATTCTAAAAGACTATAAAAACTCTTGTCTTTGATAAACAAACTACAAAGGTGCTTCTTATTACATCCCAATAGACTGGGTGCTTAAGTATAAAAGGGGCGGAGCAGCTCACCATTCCAAGCTCGTGGCTCGTCTTTCTTGTGCTCGACGTTGTAGAGGTGGTACGCTCCATTGTGGAGCACTCTGGTGACAACAAAGGGGCCTTCCCAGACAAGACCAAGCTTGTGTGGTTTCTGCTGATCCACTCGGAGAACCAAGTCTCCCTCTTGAAATGCTCAACCCCTCGCGTTTCTGGCATGGAATCGACGCAGGTCTTACTGATAGATGGTTGATCGGATCAAGGCCATCTCTCTTTCTTCTTCCAGGAGATCAACTGCATCTTGTCGTGCCTGTTGTGCTTCTTCTTCCAAGAAAAGCTTGACTCAGGGTGCATTGTGGAGCAAGTCACTCGAAAGTACAGCTTCGGCTCCATAAACCAAGAAAAAGGGGGTTCTGCTAGTCGACCGATTGGGAGTTGTCCTCAATCCCAACAATACTGATGGAAGTTCATCGACCCAGGCTCCTGCCGCGTGTTTGAGGTCACGCATCAGTCGGGGTTTCAGTCCTTTGAGAATCAATCCATTTGCTCTTTCAGCTTGCCAATTCGACTGGGGGTGGGCGACTGAGGCATAGTCGACTCAAGTACCTTGGGAAGCACAGAAAGTTCCGAACTCATCGGAATCGAAGTTTGACCCGTTGTCAGTGATGATGCTGTGTGGAATACCATATCTAAATGTTAACTCTCTGATGAAGCTGACAGCAGTACTGGCTTCAAGGTTCTTGATAGGCTTGGCTTCAATCCACTTGGTGAACTTGTCGACTGCTACAAGCACATGAGTGAATCCACTCCTACCGGTCCTCAGAGGTCCAACCATATCCAATCCCCAAACAGCGAAAGGCCAGACGAGTGGAATGGTCTTCAGGGCCGATGCAGGCTTGTGAGACATGTTGGAGTAAAACTGGCAACCTTCGCATTTGTCAACTATTTCTTTTGCCATCTCATTTGACCATGGCCAATAAAATCCCGCTCGGTATGCTTTGGCCACAATGGTCCGAGAGGACGCATGGTGACCACAGGTCCCCAAGTGCATGTCATTGAGGATCACTCAACCTTCTTCAGGTGTTATGCATTTCTGGCAAACTCCAGTCGCAGTTTCTCTGAACAACTGTCCTCTTATCACAGTAAAGGCTTTAGATCGACGGACGATCTGTCGAGCCTCTTCTTCATCCTTTGGGAGTTCCTTTCTAAGAATGTACGCGATATATGGTATTGTCCAATCGGGGGTGATGACCAAAACCTCCATAATCAAATCGACCACGGCTGGAACCTCGATTTCAGTCGGATCGGTGGCACTCTTCGGCTGCAGGGGGCTCTTCAGTGAAGGGATCTTCTTGAACTAAAGGTGCATGAATATGCTCCAGGAACAGACTGCTGGGAATGGCTTCCCTTTTGGAGCCTATCTTTGCCAGATTATCGGCTGCTTGATTTTTCAGTCGAGGGATGTGATGGAGCTCTAACCCCTCAAACCTCTTTTCTAACTTTCTCACTGCATTGCAATAACCAGTCATAGCTGGGCTTCTCACGTCCCACTCCTTCATCACCTGATTGACCACTAAATCCGAGTCACCATAGACCATGAGGCGACGGATGCCGAGTGAAATGGCCATACGCAACCCGTATAGAAGTGCCTCATATTCAGCTTCATTGTTGGAGTCAAAGTGAATCTGGAGAATATAGCTGAGTTTGTCACCACGGGGGGATACCAACACCACCCCAGCACCGGAACCATTCAGCATCTTGGACCCATCGAAGAACATGGTCCAATGCTCCGAGTGAATTTGGGCCGGAAGTTGCTGTTCGATCCACTCGGCGAGGAAATCAGCTATTGCTTGGGACTTGATAGTTTTTTTGCCTCAAATTTGATGTCCAAGGGAAGGAGTTCAATCGCCCACTTTGCCACTCGACCAGTTGCATCTCTGTTGTTCAGAATCTCCGATAATGGAGCATCGCTGACGACTGTAATGGAATGATTAGAGAAATAGTGTTCAACCTTCTTCGTGGTCATGTAAATCCCATAACAAGCTTATGATAATGTGGATATCTTTGCTTCGACGGAGTCAGAACTTCAGAAACATAATATACTAAGCGCTGAACTTTATAGGCTTTTCCTTCTTCCTCTCGCTCGACCGCGAGTACTGTACTGCCAACTTGTCCAGTGGCTGCAATATAAAGCAGTAAAGGCTCTTTGCTGATTGGTGCAGCAAGCACCGGCTGGGTGGAAAGCAGGGCTTTGAGCTCTGCAAATGCTGAATCAGCTTCAGGGGTCCACTCGAACTTATCAGACTTATTCATCAATCGGTAAAGAGGCAATGCCTTTTCACCGAGGCAAGAAATGAATCGACTCAAGGCAGCCAAGCAACCGGTAAGCTTCTGGACATCGTGCACATGCACAGGGCGTTTCATCCGAAGTATAACACCAACTTCCTCTGGGTTAGCGTTGATCCCTCGTTCGGAAATGAGGAACCCGAGTAATTTTCCACTGGGAACTCCGAATGTGCATTTCGATGGATTTAGCTTGATATCATACCTTCTGAGGTTGGCAAAGGTTTCAGCGAGGTTAGCCAGTAGGTCGGAACCCTTACGTGACTTGACCACGATGTCGTCCATGTATGCTTCCACATTCCGACTGATCTGAGTGAGTAAACACTTCTGGATCATACGCATGAATGTGGCTCCGGCGTTCTTCGGGCCGAATGGCATAGTGACATAACAGAAGCATCCAAATGGAGTGATGAAAGACGTTTTTATCTCATCAGGTCCATACTGTCGGATCTGATGATACCCGGAATAGGCGTCCAAAAAGACAAATGCTCACACCCCGCAGTCGAGTCGACAATTTGGTCGATGCGGGGGAGAGGAAAATGATCTTTTGGGCATGCCCGATTGATATGCTTGAAGTCAATGCACATGCGAAGTGAATCATCCTTCTTGGGGACCATGACAACATTGGTGAGCCACTCGGAGTGGTAAATCTCTTGGATAAACTCAGCTGCCAGGAGCCGATCCACTTCCTCGCAATTGCTTTTCTCTTCTGGACGGCGGACCGTCGGAGATGTTCCTTGACTGGTTTTACTTTTGGGTCGACTCGCAAACGATGCTCAGCCAGTCCCCTGGGTACACCCGGCATGTCAGAAGGTTTCCATGTAAAGATGTCCCAGTTCTCACGGAGAAACTGGATGAGCGCTTCTTCCTATTCGCTGCCGAGTGTTGTTGAGATATGGGTCGGAGCAGTATTGGGATCGGTCAGGTGAATATGAATCGACTTCATTTCACCGGACGACTGAAATGTAGAATCTGTGGCAGGCTTCTTGGCTCGCAGCAAATCACTCGGATCGGCATTTTTCTGATACTCTTGCAGTTCTACTTTTGTTGGAAATATGCCCTAGAGGCAATAATAAAAGCATTATTATTATATTTCCTTGTTCATGATAATTGTCTTTATTCATGCTATAATTGTGTTATCCGGAAATCGTAATACATGTGTGAATAATAGACACCAATATGTCCCTAGTAAGCCTCTAGTTGACTAGCTCGTTGATCAACAAATAGTCATGGTTTCCTGACTATGGACATTGGATGTCATTGATAACGAGATCACATCATTAGGAGAATGATGTGATGGACAAGACCCAATCCTAAACATAGCATAAGATCGTATAGTTCGTTTGCTAGAGTTTTCCAATGTCAAGTATCTTTTCCTTAAACCATGAGATCGTGTAACTCCCGGATACCGTAGGAGTGCTTTGGGTGTGCCAAACATCACAACGTAACTGGGTGACTATACAGGTATACTACGGGTATCTCTAAAAGTGTCTGTTGGGTTGACACGGATCAAGACTGGGATTTGTCACTCCGTATGACGGAGAGGTATCACTGGGCCCACTCGGTAATGCATCATCATAATGAGCTCAGAGTGACCAAGTGTCTGGTCACGGAATCATGCATTACGGTACGAGTAAAGTGACTTGCCGGTAACGAGATTGAACGAGGTATTGGGATACCGACGATCGAATCTCGGGCAAGTAACATACCGATTGACAAAGGGAATTGTATACGGGGTTGCTTGAATCCTCGACATCGTGGTTCATCCGATGAGATCATCGAGGAGCATGTGGGAGCCAACATGGGTATCCAGATCCTGTTGTTGGTTATTGACCGGAGAGCGATCTCGGTCATGTCTACATGTCTCCCGAACCCGTAGGGTCTACACACTTAAGGTTCGGTGACGCTAGGGTTGTAGGGATATGTATATGCAGTAACCCGAATGTTGTTCGGAGTCCCGGATGAGATCCTGGACGTCACGAGGAGTTCCGGAATGGTCCGGAGGTAAACATTTATATATGGTAAGTCCTATTTCGGCCATCGGGACAAGTTTTGGGGTCATCGGTATTGTACCGGGACCACCGGAAGGGTCCCGGGGGTCCACCGGGTGGGGCCACCTGTCCCGGGGGGCCACATGGGCTGTAGGGGGTGCGCCTTGGCCTACATGGGCCAAGGGCACTAGTCCCAAGAGGCCCATGCGCCTAGGGTTTCAAGGGAAGAAGAGTCCTAGGAGGGGAAGGCACCTCCTAGGTGCCTTGGGGAGGAGGGATTCCTCCCCCTTGGCCGCACCCCCTAGGAGATTGGATCTCCTAGGGCCGGCGCCCCCCTTGGCCCTCCTATATATAGTGGGGAGATGGAGGACTTCTTACCTTGGCCTTTGGTGCCTCCCTCTCCCTTTCCAACACCTCCTCCTCCTCCATAGTGCTTGGCGAAGCCCTGCCGGAGTACTGCAGCTCCATCAACACCACGCCGTCGTGCTACTGCTGGTGCCATCTCCCTCAACCTCTCCTTCCTCTTGCTGGATCAAGAAGGAGGAGATGTGGCTGTTGCGTACGTGTGTTGAACGCGGAGGTGTCGTCCGTTCGGTGCTAGGATCTTCGGTGATTCGAATCACGTCGAGTACGACTCCCTCATCCCCGTTCTTTGAGTTCATCTAGCAACGAGT
>NC_041388.1:290196690-290231109 GCF_002162155.2 Triticum dicoccoides
GGAGTTCATCTAGCAACGAGTGATTAGATGCATCTACGTACCTTGTAGATCGCGAGCGGAAGCGTTCAAAGAACGGGGATGAGGGAGTCGTACTCGACGTGATTCGAATCACCGAAGATCCTAGCACCGAACGGACGGCACCTCCGCGTTCAACACACGTACGGAACAGCCACGTCTCCTCCTTCTTGATCCAGCAAAAGGAAGGAGAGGTTGAGGGAGATGGCACCAGCAGCAGCATGACGGCGTGGTGTTGATGGAGCTGCAGTACTCCGGCAGGGCTTCGCTAAGCACTATGGAGGAGGAGGAGGTGTTGGAGAGGGAGAGGGAGGCACCAAAGGCAAAGGTAAGAAGTCCTCCATCTCCCCACTATATATAGGAGGGCCAAGGGGGGGCGCCGGCCCTAGGAGATCTAATCTCCTAGGGTGGTGCGGCCAAGGGGAGGAATCCCTCCTCCCCAAGGCACCTAGGAGGTGCCTTCCCCTCCTAGGACTCTTCCTCCTTGAAACCCTAGGCGCATGGGCCTCTTGGGGCTGGTGCCCTTGGCCCATGTAGGCCAAGGCGCACCCCCTACAGCCCATGTGGCCCCCCAGGATAGGTGGCCCCACCCGGTGGACCCCCGGGACCCTTCCGGTGGTCCGATACAATACCGGTGACCCCAAAACTTGTCCCGATGGCCGAAATAGGACTTCCCATATATAAATCTTTACCTCCGGACCATTCCGGAACTCCTCGTGACGTCTGGGATCTCATCCGGGACTCCGAATAACATTTGGGTTACTGCATATACATATCCCTACAACCCTAGCGTCACCGAACCTTAAGTGTGTAGACCCTACGGGTTCGGGAGACATGTAGACATGACCGAGATCGCTCTCCGGTCAATAACCAACAACGGGATCTGGATACCCATGTTGGCTCCCACATGCTCCTCGATGATCTCATCGGATGAACCACGATGTCGAGGATTCAAGCAACCCCGTATACAATTCCCTTTGTCAATCGGTATGTTACTTGCCCGAGATTCGATCGTCGGTATCCCAATACCTCGTTCAATCTCGTTACCGGAAAGTCACTTTACTCGTACCGTAATGCATGATCCCATGACCAGACACTTGGTCACTCTGAGCTCATTATGATGATGCATTACCGAGTGGGCCCAGTGATACCTCTTCGTCATACGGAGTGACAAATCCCAGTCTTGATCCGTGTCAACCCAACAGACACTTTTGGAGATACCCGTAGTATACCTGTATAGTCACCCAGTTACGTTGTGACGTTTGGTATACCCAAAGCACTCCTACGGTATCCGGGAGTTACACGATCTCATGGTCTAAGGAAAGGATACTTGACATTGGAAAACTCTAGCAAACGAACTATACGATCTTGTGCTATGTTTAGGATTGGGTCTTGTCCATCACATCATTCTCCTAATGATGTGATCTCGTTATCAATGGCATCCAATGTCCATAGTCAGGAAACCATGACTATCTATTGATCAACGAGCTAGTCAACTAGAGGCTTACTAGGGACATGTTGGCGTCTATTATTCACACATGTATTACGATTTCCGGATAACACAATTATAGCATGAATAAAGACAATTATCATGAACAAGGAAATATAATAATAATGCTTTTATTATTGCCTCTAGGGCATATTTCCAACAGTCTCCCACTTGCACTAGAGTCAATAATCTAGTTACATTGTGATGAATCGAACACCCATGGAATTCTGGTGTTGATCATGTTTTGCTCTAGGGAGAGGTTTAGTCAACGGATCTGCTACATTCAGGTCCGTATGTACTTTACAAATATCTATGTCTCCATCTTGAACATTTTCACGAATGGAGTTGAAGCGACGCTTGATGTGCCTTGTCTTCTTGTGAAACCTGGGCTCCTTGGCAAGTGCAATAGCTCCAGTGTTGTCACAGAAGAGCTTGATTGGCCCCGACGCATTGGGTATGACTCCTAGGTCGGTGATGAACTCCTTCACCCAAATTGCTTCATGTGCTGCCTCCGAGGCTGCCATGTACTCCGCTTCACATGTAGATCCCGCCACGACACTCTGCTTGCACTGCACCAGCTTACTGCCCCACCATTCAAAATATACACGTATCCGGTTTGTGACTTTGAGTCATCCAGATCTGTGTCGAAGCTAGCGTCGACATAACCCTTTACGACGAGCTCTTCGTCACCTCCATAAACGAGAAACATTTCCTTAGTCCTTTTCAGGTACTTCAGGATATTCTTGACCGCTGTCCAGTGTTCCTTGCCGGGATTACTTTGGTACCTTCCTACCAAACTTATGGCAAGGTTTACATCAGGTCTGGTACACAGCATGGCATACATAATAGAACCTATGGCTGAGGCATAGGGGATGACACTCATCTCTTCTATATCTTCTGCCGTGGTTGGACATTGAGCCGAGCTCAATTTCACACCTTGCAACACAGGCAAGAACCCCTTCTTAGACTGATCCATATTGAACTTCTTCAATATCTTATCAAGGTATGTGCTTTGTGAAAGACCTATGAGGCGTCTTGATCTATCTCTGTAGATCTTGATGCCTAATATATAAGCAGCTTCTCCAAGGTCCTTCATTGAAAAACTTTTATTCAAGTAGGCCTTAATGCTGTCCAAGAGTTCTATATCATTTCCCATCAAAAGTATGTCATCTACATATAATATGAGAAATGCTACAGAGCTCCCACTCACTTTCTTGTAAACGCAGGCTTCTCCATAAGTCTGCGTAAACCCAAACGCTTTGATCATCTCATCAAAGCGAATGTTCGAACTCCGAGATGCTTGCACCAGCCCATAAATCGAGCGTTGGAGCTTGCACACCTTGTCAGCATTCTTAGGATCGACAAAACCTTCCGGCTGCATCATATACAATTCTTCCTTAAGGAAACCATTAAGGAATGCCGTTTTGACGTCCATCTGCCATATTTCATAATCATAAAATGCGGCAATTGCTAACATGATTCGAATGGACTTCAGCTTCGCTACCGGTGAGAAAGTCTCATCGTAGTCAACCCCTTGAACTTGTCGATAACCCTTAGCGACAAGGCGAGCTTTATAGATGGTCACATTACCATCCGCGTCTGTCTTCTTCTTAAAGATCCATTTATTTTCTATGGCTCACCGCTCAATGGGCAAGTCAGTCAAAGTCCATACTTCGTTTTCATACATGGATCCTATCTCGGATTTCATGGCTTCTAGCCATTTGTCGGAATCCGGGCCCGCCATCGCTTCTTCATAGTTCGAAGGTTCACCGTTGTCCAACAACATGATTTCCAAGACAGGGTTGCCGTACCACTCTGGTGCGGAACGTGTCCTTGTGGACCTTCGAATTTCAGCAGGAGCTTGATCAGAAGTATCTTGATCATCATCATTAACTTCCTCTCTAGTCGGTGCAGGCACCTCAGGAACATTTTCTTGAGTTGTGCCCTTTTCCGGTTCAAGAGGTAATACTTCATCAAGTTCTACTTTCCTCCCACTTACTTCTTTCGAGAGAAACTCTTTCTCTAGAAAGGATCCATTCTTGGCAACAAAGATCTTGCCTTCGGATCTGAGGTAGAAGGTATACCCAATAGTTTCTTTAGGGTATCCTATGAAGACGCATTTTTCCGACTTGGGTTCGAGCTTTTCAGGTTGAAGTTTCTTGACATAAGCATCGCATCCCCAAACTTTTAGAAACCACAGCTTAGGTTTTTTCCCAAACCATAATTCATATGGTGTCGTCTCAACGGATTTCGACAGAGCCCTATTTAAAGTGAATGCGGCAGTCTCTAAAGCATAGCCCCAAAAAGATAGTGGTAAATCGGTAAGAGACATCATAGATCGCACCATATCTAATAGAGTGCGATTACGGAGTTCGGACACACCATTACGCTGAGGTGTTCTAGGCGGCGTGAGTTGTGAAACTATTCCACATTTCCTTAAGTGTGTGCCAAATTCGTAACTCAAGTATTCTCCTCCACGATCTGATCGCAAAAACTTGATTTTCCTGTCACGTTGATTCTCAACCTCACTCTGAAATTCCTTGAACTTTTCAAAGGTCTCAGACTTGTGTTTCATCAAGTAAACATACCCATATCTACTCAAGTCATCAGTGAGGGTGAGAACATAACGATAGCCACCGCGAGCCTCAACACTCATTGGACCGCACACATCTGTATGTATGATTTCCAATAAGTTGGTTGCTCGCTCCATTGTTCCTGAGAACGGAGTCTTGGTCATTTTACCCATGAGGCATGGTTCGCACGTGTCAAATGATTCATAATCAAGAGACTCTAAAAGTCCATCTGCATGGAGCTTCTTCATGCGTTTGACACCTATGTGACCAAGGCGGCAGTGCCACAAGTATGTGGGACTATCATTATCAACTTTACATCTTTTGGCATTCACACTATGAATATGTGTAGCATTACGCTCAAGATTCATTAAGAATAAACCATTCACCATAGGAGCATGACCATAAAACATATCTCTCATATAAATAGAACAACCATTATTCTCGGATTTAAATGAGTAGCCATCTCGAATTAAACGAGATCCCGATACAATATTCATGCTCAAAGTTGGCACTAAATAACAATTATTAAGGTTTAAAACTAATCCCGAAGGTAAATGTAGAGGTAGCGTGCCGACGGCGATCACATTGACCTTGGAACCATTCCCGACGCGCAACGTCACCTCGTCCTTTGCCAATCTCCGCTTATTCCGCAGCCCCTGCTTTGAGTTACAAATGTGAGCAACTGCACCAGTATCAAATAGCCAAGAGCTACTACGGATATTGGTAAGGTACACATCAATTACATGTATATCACATATACCTTTTGTTTTGCCGGCCTTCTTGTCCGCTAAGTATTTGGGGCAGTTCCGCTTCTAGTGGCCACTTCCCTTGCAATAAAAGCACTCAGTCTCGGGCTTGGGTCCATTCTTTGGCTTCTTCCCAGCAGCTTGCTTGCCAGGCGCGGCAACTCCCTTGCCGTCCTTCTTGAAGGCTTTCTTACCCTTGCCCTTCTTGAACTTAGTGGTTTTATTCACCATCAACACTTGATGTTCCTTTTTGACTTCTACCTCTGCTGATTTCAGCATTGCAAATACCTCAGGAATGGTCTTTTCCATCCCCTGCATATTGAAGTTCATCACAAAGCCCTTGTAGCTTGGTGGAAGCGACTGGAGGATTCTGTCAACGACCGCGTCATCCGGGAGATTAACTCCCAGCTGAGTCAAGCGGTTATGTAACCCAGACATTGTGAGTATGTGCTCACTGACAGAACTATTTTCCTCCATCTTACAGCTGAAGAATTTGTCGGAGACTTCATATCTCTCGACCCGGGCATGAGCTTGGAAAACCATTTTCAGCTCTTCGAACATCTCATATGCTCCGTGTCTCTCAAAACGCTTTTGGAGTCCCGGCTCTAAGCTGTAAAGCATGCCGCACTGAACGAGGGAGTAGTCATCAACACGTGTCTGCCAAGCGTTCATAACGTCTTGGTTCTGTGGGACGGGAGCTTCACCTAGCGGTGCTTGTAGGACATGATCTTTCTTGGCAGCTATGAGGATGATCCTGAGGTTCCGGACCCAGTCCGTGTAGTTGCCGCCATCGTCTTTCAGCTTGGTTTTCTCTAGGAACGCGTTGAAGTTGAGGACTACGTTGGCCATTTGATCTACAAGACATATTGTAAATATTTTAGACTAAGTTCATGATAATTAAGTTCATCTAATCAAATTATTCAATGAACTCCCACTTAGATAGACATCCCTCCAGTCATCTAAGTATAACATGATCCGAGTTGACTAGGCCGTGTCCGATCATCACGTGAGACGGTTTAGTCAACATCGGTGAACATCTTCATGCTGATCGTATCTTCTATACGACTCATGCTCGACCTTTCGGTCTTCTGTGTTCCGAGGCCATGTCTGTACATGCTAGGCTCGTCAAGTCAACCTAAGTGTTTGCATGTGTAAATCTGTCTTACACCCGTTGTATGTGAACGTCTGAATCAAATACCCGATCATCACGTGGTGATTTGAAACAACAAACTGTCGCAACGGTGCACAGTTAGGGAAACACTTTCTTGAAATTATTATGAGGGATCATCTTATTTACTACCGTCGTTCTAAGTAAACAAGATGCAAAACATGATAAACATCACATGCAATCAAATAATTATAGTGACATGATATGGCCAATATCACATAGCTCCTTTGATCTCCATCTTGGGGCTCCATGATCATCTTGTCACCGGCATGACACCATGATCTCCATCATCATGATCTCCATCATTGTGTCTCCATGAAGTTGCTCGCCAACTATTACTTCTACTACTATGGCTAACGCGTTTAGCAATAAAGTAAAGTAATTTACATGGCGTTTCTCAATGACACGCACGTCATATAAAAAATAAAGACAACTCCTATGGCTCCTGCCGGTTGTCATACTCATCAACATGCAAGTCGTGATTCCTATTACAATAGCATGAACATCTCATACATCACATATAGATCATTCATCATTCATCACAACTTTGGCCATATCATATCACAAAGCACTTGCTGCAAAAACAAGTTAGACGTCCTCTAATTGTTGTTGCAAGTTTTACGTGGCTGAAGTAGGGTTCTAGCAAGAACGTTTTCTTACCTACGTGAAAGCCACAACGTGATTTGTCAACTTCTATTTACCCTTCATAAGGACCCTTTTCATCGAATCCGCTCCAACTAAAGTAGGAGAGACAGACACCCGCCAGCCACCTTATGCAACTTGTGCATGTTAGTCGGTGGAACCGGTCTCAAGTAAGCGTACGTGTAAGGTTGGTCCGGGCCGCTTCATCCCACAATACTGCTGAAGCAAGATAAGACTAGTAGCAGCAAGAAATTTGACAACATCTACACCCACAACAAATTGTGTTCTACTCGCGCAAGAAGAACTATGCATAGACCTAGCTCATGATGCCACTGTTGGGGAACGTTGCAGAAAACAAAAAATTTCCTACGGTTTCACCAAGATCCATCTATGAGTTCATCTAGCAACGAGTGATTAGATGCATCTACGTGCCTTGTAGATCGCGAGCGGAAGCGTTCAAAGAACGGGGATGAGGGAGTCGTACTCGACGTGATTCGAATCACCGAAGATCCTAGCACCGAACGGACGGCACCTGCGCGTTCAACACACGTACGGAACAGCCACGTCTCCTCCTTCTTGATCCAGCAAGAGGAAGGAGAGGTTGAGGGAGATGGCACCAGCACCAGCACGACGGCGTGGTGTTGATGGAGCTGCAGTACTCCGGCAGGGCTTCGCTAAGCACTTTGGAGGAGGAGGAGGTGTTGGAGAGGGACAGGAAGGCACCAAAGGCAAAGGTAAGAAGTCCTCCATCTCCCCACTATATATAGGAGGGCCAAGGGGGGGTGCCGGCCCTAGGAGATCTAATCTCCTAGGGTGGTGCGGCCAAGGGGAGGAATCCCTCCTCCCCAAGGCACCTAGGAGGTGCCTTCCCCTCCTAGGACTCTTCTTCCTTGAAACCCTAGGCGCATGGGCCTCTTGGGGCTGGTGCCTTTGGCCCATGTAGGCCAAGGCGCACCCCCTACAGCCCATGTGGCCCCTCGGGACAGGTGGCCCCACCCGGTGGACCCCCGGGACCCTTCCGGTGGTCCCGGTACAATACCGGTGACCCCAAAACTTGTCCCGATGGCCGAAATAGGACTTCGCATATATAAATATTTACCTCCGGACCATTCCGGAACTCCTTGTGACGTCCGGGATCTCATCCGGGACTCCGAACAACATTTGGGTTACTGCATATACATATCCCTACAACCCTAGCGTCACCGAACCATAAGTGTGTAGACCCTACGGGTTCGGGAGACATGTAGACATGACCGAGATCGCTCTCCGGTCAATAACCAATAGCGGGATCTGGATTCCCATGTTGGCTCCCACATGCTCCTCGATGATCTCATCGGATGAACCACGATGTCGAGGATTCAAGCAACCCCGTATACAATTCCCTTTGTCAATCGGTATGTTACTTGCCCGACATTCGATCGTCGGTATCCCAATACCTCGTTCAATCTCGTTACCGGCAAGTCACTTTACTCGTACCGTAATGCATGATCCCGTGACCAGACACTTGGTCACTTTGAGCTCATTATGATGATGCATTATTGAGTGGGCCCAGTGATACCTCTCCGTCATACGGAGTGACAAATCCCAGTCTTGATCCATGTCAACCCAACAATCACTTTCGGAGATACCCGTAGTATACCTTTATAGTCACCTAGTTACGTTGTGACGTTTGGCACACCCAAAGCACTCCTACGGTATCCGGGAGTTACACGATCTCGTGGTCTAAGGAAAAGATACTTGACATTGGAAAACTCTAGCAAACGAACTATACGATCTTATGCTATCTTTAGGATTGGGTCTTGTCCATCACATCATTCTCCTAATGATGTGATCTCGTTATCAATGTCATCCAATGTCCATAGTCAGGAAACCATGACTATCTGTTGATCAACGAGCTAGTCAACTAGAGGCTTACTAGGGACATATTGGTGTCTATTATTCACACATGTATTACGATTTCTGGATAACACAATTATAGCATGAATAAAGACAATTATCATGAACAAGGAAATATAATAATGCTGCTTTTATTATTGCCTCTAGGGCATATTTCCAACAGTTCTGATGAGGAACGTTGCAGAAAACAAAAAATTTCCTACGGTTTCACCAAGATCCATCTATGAGTTCATCTAGCAACGAGTGATTAGATGCATCTACATACCTTGTAGATCACAAGCGGAAGCGTTCAAAGAACGGGGATGAGGGAGTCGTACTCGACGTGATTCGAATCACCGAAGATCCTAGCCCCGAACGGACGGCACCTCCGCGTTCAACACACGTACGGAACAGCCACGTCTCCTCCTTCTTGATCCAGCAAGAGGAAGGAGAGGTTGAGGGAGATGGCACCAGCAGCAGCACGACGGCATGGTGTTGATGGAGCTGCAGTACTCTGGCAGGGCTTCGCCAAGCACTATGGAGGAGGAGGAGGTGTTGGAGAGGGAGAGGGAGGCACCAAAGGCCAAGGTAAGAAGTCCTCCATCTCCCCACTATATATAGGAGGGCCAAGGGGGGGCGCCGGCCCTAGGAGATCCAATCTCCTAGGGGGGCGCCGGCCCTAGGAGATCCAATCTCCTAGGGGGTGCGGCCAAGGGGGAGGAATCCCTCCTCCCCAAGGCACCTAGGAGGTGCCTTCCCCTCCTAGGACTCTTCCTCCCTTGAAACCCTAGGCGCATGGGCCTCTTGGGACTGGTGCCCTTGGCCCATGTAGGCCAAGGCGCACCCCCTACAGCCCATGTGGCCCACCGGGACAGGTGGCCCCACCCGGTGGACCCCCGAGACCCTTCCGGTGGTCCCGGTACAATACCGATGACCCCGGAACTTGTCCCGATGGCCGAAACAGGACTTCCCATATATAAATCTTTACCTCCGGACCATTCCGGAACTCCTCGTGACGTCCGGGATCTCATCCGGGACTCTGAACAACATTCGGGTTACTGCATATACATATCCCTACAACCCTAGTGTCACCGAACCTTAAGTGTGTAGACCCTACGGGTTCGGGAGACATGTAGACATGACCGAGATCGCTCTCCGGTCAATAACCAACAGCGGGATCTGGATACCCATGTTGGCTCCCACATGCTCCTCGATGATCTCATCGGATGAACCACGATGTCGAGGATTCAAGCAACCCCGTATACAATTCCCTTTGTCAATCGGTATGTTACTTGCCCGAGATTCGATCGTCGGTATCCCAATACCTCGTTCAATCTCGTTACCGGAAAGTCACTTTACTCGTACCGTAATGCATGATCCCATGACCAGACACTTGGTCACTCTGAGCTCATTATGATGATGCATTACCGAGTGGGCCCAGTGATACCTCTCCGTCATACGGAGTGACAAATCCCAGTCTTGATCCGTGTCAACCCAACAGACACTTTTGGAGATACCCGTAGTATACATGTATAGTTACCCAGTTACATTGTGACGTTTGGTATACCCAAAGCACTCCTACGGTATCCGGGAGTTACACGATCTCATGGTCTAAGGAAAGGATACTTGACATTGGAAAACTCTAGCAAACGAACTATACGATCTTGTGCTATGTTTAGGATTGGGTCTTGTCCATCACATCATTCTCCTAATGATGTGATCTCGTTATCAATGGCATCCAATGTCCATAGTCAGGAAACCATGACTATCTATTGATCAACGAGCTAGTCAACTAGAGGCTTACTAGGGACATGTTGGCGTCTATTATTCACACATGTATTACGATTTCCGGATAACACAATTATAGCATGAATAAAGACAATTATCATGAACAAGGAAATATAATAATAATGCTTTTATTATTGCCTCTAGGGCATATTTCCAACAGTCTCCCACTTGCACTAGAGTCAATAATCTAGTTACATTGTGATGAATCGAACACCCATGGAATTCTGGTGTTGATCATGTTTTGCTCTAGGGAGAGGTTTAGTCAACGGATCTGCTACATTCAGGTCCGTATGTACTTTACAAATATCTATGTCTCCATCTTGAACATTTTCACGAATGGAGTTGAAGCGACGCTTGATGTGCCTTGTCTTCTTGTGAAACCTGGGCTCCTTGGCAAGTGCAATAGCTCCAGTGTTGTCACAGAAGAGCTTGATTGGCCCCGACGCATTGGGTATGACTCCTAGGTCGGTGATGAACTCCTTCACCCAAATTGCTTCATGTGCTGCCTCCGAGGCTGCCATGTACTCCGCTTCACATGTAGATCCCGCCACGACGCTCTGCTTGCAACTGCACCAGCTTACTGCCCCCCCATTCAAAATATACACGTATCCGGTTTGTGACTTTGAGTCATCCAGATCTGTGTCGAAGCTAGCGTCGACGTAACCCTTTACGACGATCTCTTCGTCACCTCCATAAACGAGAAACATTTCCTTAGTCCTTTTCAGGTACTTCAGGATATTCTTGACCGCTGTCCAGTGTTCCTTGCCGGGATTACTTTGGTACCTTCCTACCAAACTTACGGCAAGGTTTACATCAGGTCTGGTACACACCATGGCATACATAATAGAACCTATGGCTGAGGCATAGGGGATGACACTCATCTCTTCTATATCTTCTGCCGTGGTCGGACATTGAGCCGAGCTCAATTTCACACCTTGCAACATAGGCAAGAACCCCTTCTTAGACTGATCCATATTGAACTTCTTCAATATCTTATCAAGGTATGTGCTTTGTGAAAGACCTATGAGGCGTCTTGATCTATCTCTGTAGATCTTGATGCCTAATATATAAGCAGCTTCTCCAAGGTCCTTCATTGAAAAACTTTTATTCAAGTAGGCCTTAATGCTGTCCAAGAGTTCTATATCATTTCCCATCAAAAGTATGTCATCTACATATAATATGAGAAATGCTACAGAGCTCCCACTCACTTTCTTGTAAATGCAGGCTTCTCCATAAGTCTGCGTAAACCCAAACGCTTTGATCATCTCATCAAAGCGAATGTTCCAACTCCGAGATGCTTGCACCAGCCCATAAATCGAGCGTTGGAGCTTGCACACCTTGTCAGCATTCTTAGGATCGACAAAACCTTTCGGCTGCATCATAAACAATTCTTCCTTAAGGAAACCATTAAGGAATGCCGTTTTGACGTCCATCTGCCATATTTCATAATCATAAAATGCGGCAATTGCTAACATGATTCGAATGGACTTCAGCTTCGCTACCGGTGAGGAAGTCTCATCGTAGTCAACCCCTTGAACTTGTCGATAACCCTTAGCGACAAGGCGAGCTTTATAGATGGTCACATTACCATCCGCGTCTGTCTTCTTCTTAAAGATCCATTTACTTTCTATGGCTCGCCGCTCAACGGGCAAGTCAGTCAAAGTCCATACTTCGTTTTCATACATGGATCCTATCTCGGATTTCATGGCTTCTAGCCATTTGTCGGAATCCGGGCCCGCCGTCGCTTCTTCATAGTTCGAAGGTTCACCGTTGTCCAACAACATGATTTCCAAGACAGGGTTGCCGTACCACTCTGGTGCGGAACGTGTCCTTGTGGACCTTCGAATTTCAGCAGGAGCTTGATCAGAAGTATCTTGATCATCATCATTAACTTCCTCTCTAGTCGGTGCAGGCACCTCAGGAACATTTTCTTGAGTTGTGCCCTTTTCCGGTTCAAGAGGTAATACTTCATCAAGTTCTACTTTCCTCCCACTTACTTCTTTCGAGAGGAACTCTTTCTCTAGAAAGGATCCATTCTTGGCAACAAAGATCTTGCCTTCGGATCTGAGGTAGAAGGTATACCCAATAGTTTCTTTAGGGTATCCTATGAAGACGCATTTTTCCGACTTGGGTTCGAGCTTTTCAGGTTGAAGTTTCTTGACATAAGCATCGCATCCCCAAACTTTTAGAAATGACAGCTTAGGTTTTTTCCCAAACCATAATTCATACGGTGTCGTCTCAACGGATTTCGACGGAGCCCTATTTAAAGTGAATGCGGCAGTCTCTAAAGCATAGCCCCAAAAAGATAGTGGTAAACCGGTAAGAGACATCATAGATCGCACCATATCTAATAGAGTGCGATTACGACATTCGGACACACCATTACGCTGAGGTGTTCCAGGCGGCATGAGTTGTGAAACTATTCCACATTTCCTTAAGTGTGTGCCAAATTCGTGACTCAAGTATTCTCCTCCACGATCTGATCGCAAAAACTTGATTTTCCTGTCACGTTGATTCTCAACCTCACTCTGAAATTCCTTGAACTTTTCAAAGGTCTCAGACTTGTGTTTCATCAAGTAGACATACCCATATCTACTCAAGTCATCAGTGAGGGTGAGAACATAACGATAGCCACCGCGAGCCTCAACACTCATTGGACCGCACACATCTGTATGTATGATTTCCAATAAGTTGGTTGCTCGCTCCATTGTTCCTGAGAACGGAGTCTTGGTCATTTTACCCATGAGGCATGGTTCGCACGTGTCAAATGATTCATAATCAAGAGACTCTAAAAGTCCATCTGCATGGAGCTTCTTCATGCGTTTGACACCTATGTGACCAAGGCGGCAGTGCCACAAGTATATGGGACTATCATTATCAACTTTACATCTTTTGGCATTCACATTATGAATATGTGTAGCATTACGCTCGAGATTCATTAAGAATAAACCATTCACCATAGGAGCATGACCATAAAACATATCTCTCATATAAATAGAACAACCATTATTCTCGGATTTAAATGAGTAGCCATCTCGAATTAAACGAGATCCCGATACAATATTCATGCTCAAAGCTGGCACTAAATAACAATTATTAAGGTTTAAAACTAATCCCGAAGGTAAATGTAGAGGTAGCGTGCCGACGGCGATCACATTGACCTTGGAACCATTCCCGACGCGCAACGTCACCTCGTCCTTTGCCAATCTCCGCTTATTCCGCAACCCCTGCTTTGAGTTACAAATGTGAGCAACTGCACCGGTATCAAATACCCAAGAGCTACTATGGATATTGGTAAGGTACACATCAATTACATGTATATCACATATACCTTTTGTTTTGCCGGCCTTCTTGTCCGCTAAGTATTTGGGGCAGTTCCGCTTCCAGTGGCCACTTCCCTTGCAATAAAAGCACTCAGTCTCGGGCTTGGGTCCATTCTTTGGCTTCTTCCCGGCAGCTTGCTTGCCGGGCGCGGCAACTCCCTTGTCGTCCTTCTTGAAGGCTTTCTTACCCTTGCCCTTCTTGAACTTAGTGGTTTTATTCACCATCAACACTTGATGTTCCTTTTTGACTTCTACCTCTGCTGATTTCAGCATTGCAAATACCTCAGGAATGGTCTTTTCCATCCCCTGCATATTGAAGTTCATCACAAAGCCCTTGTAGCTTGGTGGAAGCGACTGGAGGATTCTGTCAATGACCGCGTCATCCGGGAGATTAACTCCCAGCTGAGTCAAGCGGTTATGTAACCCAGACATTGTGAGTATGTGCTCACTGACAGAACTATTTTCCTCCATCTTACAGCTGAAGAATTTGTTGGAGACTCCATATCTCTCGACCCGGGCATGAGCTTGGAAAACCATTTTCAGCTCTTCGAACATCTCATATGCTCCGTGTCTCTCAAAATGCTTTTGGAGTCCCGGCTCTAAGCTGTAAAGCATGCCGCACTGAACGAGGGAGTAGTCATCAACACGTGTCTGCCAAGCGTTCATAACGTCTTGGTTCTGTGGGACGGGAGCTTCACCTAGCGGTGCTTGTAGGACATAATCTTTCTTGGCAGCTATGAGGATGATCCTGAGGTTCCGGACCCAGTCCGTGTAGTTGCTGCCATCGTCTTTCAGCTTGGTTTTCTCTAGGAACGCGTTGAAGTTGAGGACTACGTTGGCCATTTGATCTACAAGACATATTGTAAATATTTTAGACTAAGTTCATGATAATTAAGTTCATCTAATCAAATTATTCAATGAACTCCCACTTAGATAGACATCCCTCCAGTCATCTAAGTATAACATGATCCGAGTTGACTAGGCCGTGTCCGACCATCACGTGAGACGGTTTAGTCAACATCGGTGAACATCTTCATGTTGATCGTATCTTCTATACGACTCATGCTCGACCTTTCGGTCTTCTGTGTTCCGAGGCCATGTTTGTACATGCTAGGCTCGTCAAGTCAACCTAAGTGTTTGCATGTGTAAATCTGTCTTACACCCGTTGTATGTGAACGTCTGAATCAAATACCCGATCATCACGTGGTGATTTGAAACAACGAACTGTCGCAACGGTGCACAGTTAGGGAAACACTTTCTTGAAATTATTATGAGGGATCATCTTATTTACTACCGTCGTTCTAGGTAAACAAGATGCAAAACATGATAAACATCACATGCAATCAAATAATAATAGTGACATGATATGGCCAATATCGCATAGCTCCTTTGATCTCCATCTTGGGGCTCCATGATCATCTTGTCACCGGCATGACACCATGATCTCCATCATCATGATCTCCATCATTGTGTCTCCATGAAGTTGCTCGCCAACTATTACTTCTACTACTATGGCTAACGCGTTTAGCAATAAAGTAAAGTAATTTGCATGGCGTTTCTCAATTACGCGCAGGTCATATAAAAAATAAAGACAACTCCTATGGCTCCTGCCGGTTGTCATACTCATCGACATGCAAGTCGTGATTCCTATTACAATAGCATGAACATCTCATACATCACATGTAGATCATTCATCATTCATCACAACTTTGGCCATATCATATCACAAAGCACTTGCTGCAAAAACAAGTTTGATGTCCTCTAATTGTTGTTGCAAGTTTTACGTGGCCGAAGTAGGGTTCTAGCAAGAACGTTTTCTTACCTACGTGAAAGTCACAACGTGATTTGTCAACTTCTATTTACCCTTCATAAGGACCCTTTTCATCGAATCCGCTCCAACTAAAGTAGGAGAGACAGACACCCGCCAACCACCTTATGCAACTTGTGCATGTTAGTCGGTGGAACCGGTCTCACGTAAGCGTACGTGTAAGGTTGGTCCGGGCCGCTTCATCCCACAATACTGCCGAAGCAAGATAAGACTAGTAGCGGAAAGAAAGTTGACAACATCTACGCCCACAACAAATTGTGTTCTACTCGCGCAAGAAGAACTATGCATAGACCTAGCTCATGATGCCACTGTTGAGGAACGTTGCAGAAAACAAAAATTTTCCTACGGTTTCACCAAGATCCATCTATGAGTTCATCTAGCAACGAGTGATTAGATGCATCTACGTACCTTGTAGATCGCGAGCGGAAGCGTTCAAAGAACGGGGATGAGGGAGTCGTACTCGACGTGATTCGAATCACCGAAGATCCTAGCACCGAACGGATGGCACCTCCGCGTTCAACACACGTACGGAACAGACACGTCTCCTCCTTCTTGATCCAACAAGAGGAAGGAGAGGCTGAGGGAGATGGCACCAGCAGCAGCAGCACGACGGTGTGGTGTTGATGGAGCTGCAGTACTCCGGCAGGGCTTCGCCAAGCACTATGGAGGAGGAGGAGGTGTTGGAGAGGGAGAGGGAGGCACCAAAGGCCAAGGTAAGAAGTCCTCCATCTCCCCACTATATATAGGAGGGCCAAGGGGGGGCGCCGGCCCTAGGAGATCCAATCTCCTAGGGGGTGCGGCCAAGGGGGAGGAATCCCTCCTCCCCAAGGCACCTAGGAGGTGCCTTCCCCTCCTAGGACTCTTCCTCCCTTGAAACCCTAGGCGCATGGGCCTCTTGGGACTGGTGCCCTTGGCCCATGTAGGCCAAGGCGCACCCTCTACAGCCCATGTGGCCCCCCGGGACAGGTGGCCCCACTCGGTGGACCCCCGGGACCCTTCCGGTGGTCCCAGTACAATACCGATGACCCCGAAACTTGTCCTGATGGCCGAAACAGGACTTCCCATATATAAATCTTTACCTCCGGACCATTCCGGAACTCCTCGTGACGTCCGGGATCTCATCCGGGACTCCGAACAACATTCGGGTTACTGCATATACATATCCCTATAACCCTAGTGTCACCGAACCTTAAGTGTGTAGACCCTACGGGTTCGGGAGACATGTAGACATGACCGAGATCGCTCTCCGGTCAATAACCAACAGCGGGATCTGGATACCCATGTTGGCTCCCACATGCTCCTCGATGATCTCATCGGATGAACCACGATGTCGAGGATTCAAGCAACCCCGTATACAATTCCCTTTGTCAATCGGTATGTTACTTGCCCGAGATTCGATCGTCGGTATCCCAATACCTCGTTCAATCTCGTTACCGGCAAGTCACTTTACTCGTACCGTAATGCATGATCCCGTGACCAGACACTTGGTCACTTTGAGCTCATTATGATGATGCATTACCGAGTGGGCCCAGTGATACCTCTCCGTCATACGGAGTGACAAAACCCAGTCTTGATCCGTGTCAACCCAACAGACACTTTTGGAGATACTCGTAGTATACCTGTATAGTCACCCAGTTACGTTGTGATGTTTGGTATACCCAAAGCACTCCTACGGTATCCGGGAGTTACACGATCTCATGGTCTAAGGAAAGGATACTTGACATTGGAAAACTCTAGCAAACGAACTATACGATCTTGTGCTATGTTTAGGATTGGGTCTTGTCCATCACATCATTCTCCTAATGATGTGATCTCGTTATCAATGGCATCCAATGTCCATAGTCAGGAAACCATGACTATCTGTTATTCAACAAGCTAGTCAACTAGAGGCTTACTAGGGACATGTTAGCGTCTATTATTCACACATGTATTACGATTTCCGGATAACACAATTATAGCATGAATGAAGACAATTATCATGAACAAGGAAATATAATAATAATGCTTTTATTATTGCCTCCAGGGCATATTTCCAACAGTCTCCCACTTGCACTAGAGTCAATAATCTAGTTACATTGTGATGAATCGAACACCCATGGAATTCTGGTGTTGATCATGTTTTGCTCTAGGGAGAGGTTTAGTCAACGGATCTGCTACATTCAGGTCCGTATGTACTTTACAAATATCTATGTCTCCATCTTGAACATTTTCACGAATGGAGTTGAAGCGACGCTTGATGTGCCTTGTCTTCTTGTGAAACCTGGGCTCCTTGGCAAGTGCAATAGCTCCAGTGTTGTCACAGAAGAGCTTGATTGGCCCCGACGCATTGGGTATGACTCCTAGGTCGGTGATGAACTCCTTCACCCAAATTGCTTCATGTGCTGCCTCCGAGGCTGCCATGTACTCCGCTTCACATGTAGATCCCGCCACGACGCTCTGCTTGCAACTGCACCAGCTTACTGCCCCACCATTCAAAATATACACGTATCCGGTTTGTGACTTTGAGTCATCCAGATCTGTGTCGAAGCTAGCGTTGACGTAACCCTTTACGACGATCTCTTCGTCACCTCCATAAACGAGAAACATTTCCTTAGTCCTTTTCAGGTACTTCAGGATATTCTTGACCGCTGTCCAGTGTTCCTTGCCGGGATTACTTTGGTACCTTCCTACCAAACTTACGGCAAGGTTTACATCAGGTCTGGTACACACCATGGCATACATAATAGAACCTATGGCTGAGGCATAGGGGATGACACTCATCTCTTCTATATCTTCTGCCGTGGTCGGACATTGAGCCGAGCTCAATTTCACACCTTGCAACATAGGCAAGAACCCCTTCTTAGACTGATCCATATTGAACTTCTTCAATATCTTATCAAGGTATGTGCTTTGTGAAAGACCTATGAGGCGTCTTGATCTATCTCTGTAGATCTTGATGCCTAATATATAAGCAGCTTCTCCAAGGTCCTTCATTGAAAAACTTTTATTCAAGTAGGCCTTAATGCTGTCCAAGAGTTCTATATCATTTCCCATCAAAAGTATGTCATCTACATATAATATGAGAAATGCTACAGAGCTCCTACTCACTTTCTTGTAAACGCAGGCTTCTCCATAAGTCTGCGTAAACCCAAACGCTTTGATCATCTCATCAAAGCGAATGTTCCAACTCCGAGATGCTTGCACCAGCCCATAAATCGAGCGTTGGAGCTTGCACACCTTGTCAGCATTCTTAGGATTGACAAAACCTTCCGGCTGCATCATATACAATTCTTCCTTAAGGAAACCATTAAGGAATGCCGTTTTGACGTCCATCTGCCATATTTCGTAATCATAAAATGCGGCAATTGCTAACATGATTCGAATGGACTTCAGCTTCGCTACCGGTGAGGAAGTCTCATCGTAGTCAACCCCTTGAACTTGTCGATAACCCTTAGCGACAAGGCGAGCTTTATAGATGGTCACATTACCATCCGCGTCTGTCTTCTTCTTAAAGATCCATTTATTTTCTATGGCTCGCCGCTCAACGGGCAAGTCAGTCAAAGTCCATACTTCGTTTTCATACATGGATCCTATCTCGGATTTCATGGCTTCTAGCCATTTGTCGGAATCCGGGCCCGCCATCGCTTCTTCATAGTTCGAAGGTTCACCGTTGTCCAACAACATGATTTCCAAGACAGGGTTGCCGTACCACTCTGGTGCGGAACGTGTCCTTGTGGACCTTCGAATTTCAGCAGGAGCTTGATCAGAAGTATCTTGATCATCATCATTAACTTCCTCTCTAGTCGGTGCAGGCACCTCAGGAACATTTTCTTGAGTTGTGCCCTTTTCCGGTTCAAGAGGTAATACTTCATCAAGTTCTACTTTCCTCCCACTTACTTCTTTCGAGAGAAACTCTTTCTCTAGAAAGGATCCATTCTTGGCAACAAAGATCTTGCCTTCGGATCTGAGGTAGAAGGTATACCCAATAGTTTCTTTAGGGTATCCTATGAAGACGCATTTTTCCGACTTGGGTTCGAGCTTTTCAGGTTGAAGTTTCTTGACATAAGCATCGCATCCCCAAACTTTTAGAAATGATAGCTTAGGTTTTTTTCCAAACCATAATTCATACGGTGTCGTCTCAACGGATTTCGACGGAGCCCTATTTAAAGTGAATGCGGCAGTCTCTAAAGCATAGCCCCAAAAAGATAGTGGTAAATCGGTAAGAGACATCATAGATCGCACCATATCTAATAGAGTGCGATTACGACGTTCAGACACACCATTACGCTGAGGTGTTCCAGGCGGCGTGAGTTGTGAAATTATTCCACATTTCCTTAAGTGTGTGCCAAATTCGTGACTCAAGTATTCTCCTCCACGATCTAATCACAAAAACTTGATTTTTCTGTCACGTTGATTCTCAACCTCACTCTGAAATTCCTTGAACTTTTCAAAGGTCTCAGACTTGTGTTTCATCAAGTAGACATACCCATATCTACTCAAGTCATCAATGAGGGTGAGAACATAAAGATAGCCACCGCGAGCCTCAACACTCATTGGACCGCACACATCTGTATGTATGATTTCCAATAAGTTGGTTGCTCGCTCCATTGTTCTTGAGAACAGAGTCTTGGTCATTTTACCCATGAGGCATGGTTTGCACGTGTCTAATGATTCATAATCAAGAGACTCTAAAAGTCCATCTGCATGGAGCTTCTTCATGCGTTTGACACCTATGTGACCAAGGCGGCAGTGCCACAAGTATGTGGGACTATCATTATCAACTTTACATCTTTTGGCATTCACACTATGAATATGTGGAGCATTACGCTCGAGATTCATTAAGAATAAACCATTCACCATAGGAGCATGACCATAAAACATATCTCTCATATAAATAGAACAACCATTATTCTCGGATTTAAATGAGTAGCCATCTCGAATTAAACGAGATCCCGATACAATATTCATGCTCAAAGCTGGCACTAAATAACAATTATTAAGGTTTAAAACTAATCCCGAAGGTAAATGTAGAGGTAGCGTGCCGACGGCGATCACATTGACCTTGGAACCATTCCCGACGCGCAACGTCACCTCGTCCTTTGCCAATCTCCGCTTATTCCGCAGCCCCTGCTTTGAGTTACAAATGTGAGCAACTGCACCGGTATCAAATACCCAAGAGCTACTACGGATATTGGTAAGGTACACATCAATTACATGTATATCACATATACCTTTTGTTTTGCCGGCCTTCTTGTCCGCTAAGTATTTGGGGCAGTTCCGCTTCCAGTGGCCACTTCCCTTGCAATAAAAGCACTCAGTCTCGGACTTGGGTCCATTCTTTGGCTTCTTCCCGGTAGCTTGCTTGCCGGGCGCGGCAACTCCCTTGCCGTCCTTCTTGAAGGCTTTCTTACCCTTGCCCTTCTTGAACTTAGTGGTTTTATTCACCATCAACACTTGATGTTCCTTTTTGACTTCTACCTCTGCTGATTTCAGCATTGCAAATACCTCAGGAATGGTCTTTTCCATCCCCTGCATATTGAAGTTCATCACAAAGCCCTTGTAGCTTGGTGGAAGCGACTGGAGGATTCTGTCAATGACCGCGTCATCTGGGAGATTAACTCCCAGCTGAGTCAAGCGGTTATGTAACCCAGACATTGTGAGTATGTGCTCACTGACAGAACTATTTTCCTCCATCTTACAGCTGAAGAATTTGTCGCAGACTTCATATCTCTCGACCCGGGCATGAGCTTGGAAAACCATTTTCAGCTCTTCGAACATCTCATATGCTCCGTGTCTCTCAAAACGCTTTTGGAGTCCCGGCTCTAAGCTGTAAAGCATGCCGCACTGAACGAGGGAGTAGTCATCAACACGTGTCTGCCAAGCGTTCATAACGTCTTGGTTCTGTGGGACGGGAGCTTCACCTAGCGGTGCTTGTAGGACATAATCTTTCTTGGCAGCTATGAGGATGATCCTGAGGTTCCGGACCCAGTCCGTGTAGTTGCTGCCATCGTCTTTCAGCTTGGTTTTCTCTAGGAACGCGTTGAAGTTGAGGACTACGTTGGCCATTTGATCTACAAGACATATTGTAAATATTTTAGACTAAGTTCATGATAATTAAGTTCATCTAATCAAATTATTCAATGAACTCTCACTTAGATAGACATCCCTCCAGTCATCTAAGTATAACATGATCCGAGTTGACTAGGCCGTGTCCAATCATCACGTGAGACGGTTTAGTCAACATCGGTGAACATCTTCATGCTGATCGTATCTTCTATACGACTCATGCTCGACCTTTCGGTCTTCTGTGTTCCGAGGCCATGTCTGTACATGCTAGGCTCGTCAAGTCAACCTAAGTGTTTGCATGTGTAAATCTATCTTACACCCGTTGTATGTGAACGTGTGAATCAAATACCCGATCATCACGTGGTGATTTGAAACAACAAACTGTCGCAATGGTGCATAGTTAGGGAAACACTTTCTTGAAATTATTATGAGGGGTCATCTTATTTACTACCGTCGTTCTAAGTAAACAAGATGCAAAACATGATAAACATCACATGCAATCAAATAATAATAGTGACATGATATGGCCAATATCACATAGCTCCTTTGATCTCCATCTTGGGGCTCCATGATCATCTTGTCACCGGCATGACACCATGATCTCCATCATCATGATCTCCATCATTGTGTCTCCATGAATTTTCTCGCCAACTATTACTTCTACTACTATGGCTAACACGTTTAGCAATAAAGTAAAGTAATTTACATGGCGTTTCTCAATGACACGCAGGTCATATAAAAAATAAAGACAACTCCTATGGCTCCTGCCGGTTGTCATACTCATCGACATGCAAGTCGTGATTCCTATTACAATAGCATGAACATCTCATACATCACATATAGATCATTCATCACAACTTTGGCCATATCATATCACAAAGCACTTGCTGCAAAAACAAGTTAGACGTCCTCTAATTGTTGTTGCAAGTTTTACGTGGCTGAAGTAGGGTTCTAGCAAGAACGTTTTCTTACCTACGTGAAAGCCACAACGTGATTTGTCAACTTCTATTTACCCTTCATAAGGACCATTTTCATCGAATCCGCTCCAACTAAAGTAGGAGAGACAGACACCCGCCAGCCACCTTATGCAACTTGTGCATGTTAGTCGGTGGAACCGGTCTCACGTAAGCGTACGTGTAAGGTTGGTCCGGGCCGCTTCATCCCACAATACTGCTGAAGCAAGATAAGACTAGTAGCGGCAAGAAAGTTGACAACATCTACGCCCACAACAAATTGTGTTCTACTCGCGCAAGAAGAACTATGCATAGACCTAGCTCATGATGCCACTGTTGAGGAACGTTGCAGAAAACAAAAATTTTCCGACGGTTTCACCAAGATCCATCTATGAGTTCATCTAGCAACGAGTGATTAGATGCATCTACGTACCTTGTAGATCGCGAGCGGAAGCGTTCAAAGAACGGGGATGAGGGAGTCGTACTCGACGTGATTCGAATCACCGAAGATCCTAGCACCGAACGGACGGCACCTCCGCGTTCAACACACGTACGGAACAGACACGTCTCCTCCTTCTTGATCCAGCAAGAGGAAGGAGAGGTTGAGGGAGATGGCACCAGCAGCAGCACGACGGCGTGGTGTTGATGGAGCTGTAGTACTCCGGCAGGGCTTCGCCAAGCACTATGGAGGAGGAGGAGGTGTTGGAGAGGGAGAGGGAGGCACCAAAGGCCAAGGTAAGAAGTCCTCCATCTCCCCATTATATATAGGAGGGCCAAGGGGGGCGCCGGCCCTAGGAGATCCAATCTCCTAGGGGGTGCGGCCAAGGGGGAAGAATCCCTCCTCCCCAAGGCACCTAGGAGGTGCCTTCCCCTCCTAGGACTCTTCCTCCCTTGAAACCCTAGGCGCATGGGCCTCTTGGGACTGGTGCCCTTGGCCCATGTAGGCCAAGGCGCACCCCCTACAGCCCATGTGGCCCCCCGGGACAGGTGGCCCCACTCGGTGGACCCCCGGGACCCTTCCGGTGGTCCCGGTACAATACCGATGACCCCGAAACTTGTCCCGATGGCCGAAACAGGACTTCCCATATATAAATCTTTACCTCCGGACCATTCCGGAACTCCTCGTGACGTCCGGGATCTCATCCGGGACTCCGAACTACATTCGGGTTACTGCATATACATATCCCTACAACCCTAGCGTCACCGAACCTTAAGTGTGTAGACCCTACGGGTTCGGGAGACATGTAGACATGACCGAGATCGCTCTCCGGTCAATAACCAACAGCGGGATCTGGATACCCATGTTGGCTCCCACATGCTCCTCAATGATCTCATCGGATGAACCACGATGTCGAGGATTCAAGCAACCCCGTATACAATTCCCTTTGTCAATCGGTATGTTACTTGCCCGAGATTCGATCGTCGGTATCCCAATACCTCGTTCAATCTTGTTACCGGCAAGTCACTTTACTCGTACCGTAATGCATGATCCCGTGACCAGACACTTGGTCACTCTGAGCTCATTATGATGATGCATTACTGAGTGGGCCCAGTGATACCTCTCCGTCATACGGAGTGACAAATCCCAGTCTTGATCCGTGTCAACCCACCAGACACTTTTGGAGATACCCGTAGTATACCTGTATAGTCACCCAGTTACGTTGTGACGTTTGGTATACCCAAAGCACTCCTACGGTATCTGGGAGTTACACGATCTCATGGTCTAAGGAAAGGATACTTGACATTGGAAAACTCTAGCAAACGAACTATACGATCTTGTGCTATGTTTAGGATTGGGTCTTGTCCATCACATCATTCTCCTAATGATGTGATCTCGTTATCAATGGCATCCAATGTCCATAGTCAGGAAACCATGACTATCTGTTGATCAACGAGCTAGTCAACTAGAGGCTTACTAGGGACATGTTGGCGTCTATTATTCACACATGTATTACGATTTCCGGATAACACAATTATAGCATGAATAAAGACAATTATCATGAACAAGGAAATATAATAATAATGCTTTTATTATTGCCTCTAGGGCATATTTCCAACAGTCTCCCACTTGCACTAGAGTCAATAATCTAGTTACATTGTGATGAATCGAACACCCATGGAATTCTGGTGTTGATCATGTTTTGCTCTAGGGAGAGGTTTAGTCAACGGATCTGCTACATTCAGGTCCGTATGTACTTTACAAATATCTATGTCTCCATCTTGAACATTTTCACGAATGGAGTTGAAGCGACGCTTGATGTGCATTGTCTTCTTGTGAAACCTGGGCTCCTTGGCAAGTGCAATAGCTCCAGTGTTGTCACAGAAGAGCTTGATTGGCCCCGATGCATTGGGTATGACTCCTAGGTCGGTGATGAACTCTTTCACCCAAATTGCTTCATGTGCTGCCTCCGAGGCTGCCATGTACTCCGCTTCACATGTAGATTCCGCCACGACGCTCTGCTTGCAACTGCACCAGCTTACTACCCCACCATTCAAAATATACACGTATCCGGTTTGTGACTTTGAGTCATCCAGATCTGTGTCGAAGCTAGCGTCGACGTAACCCTTTACGACAAGCTCTTCGTCACCTCCATAAACGAGAAACATTTCCTTAGTCCTTTTCAGGTACTTCAGGATATTCTTGACCGCTGTCCAGTGTTCCTTGCCGGGATTACTTTGGTACCTTCCTACCAAACTTACGACAAGGTTTACATCAGGTCTGGTACACAGCATGGCATACATAATAGAACCTATGGCTGAGGCTTAGGAGATGACACTCATCTCTTCTATATCTTCTGCCGTGGTCGGACATTGAGCCGAGCTCAATTTCACACCTTGCAACACAGGCAAGAACCCCTTCTTAGACTGATCCATATTGAACTTCTTCAATATCTTATCAAGGTATGTGCTTTGTGAAAGACCTATGAGGCGTCTTGATCTATCTCTGTAGATCTTGATGCCTAATATATAAGCAGCTTCTCCAAGGTCCTTCATTGAAAAACTTTTATTCAAGTAGGCCTTAATGCTGTCCAAGAGTTCTATATCATTTCCCATCAAAAGTATGTCATCTACATATAATATGAGAAATGCTACAGAGCTCCCACTCACTTTCTTGTAAACGCAGGCTTCTCCATAAGTCTGCGTAAACCCAAACGCTTTGATCATCTCATCAAAGCAAATGTTCCAACTCCGAGATGCTTGCACCAGCCCATAAATCGAGCGTTGGAGCTTGCACACCTTGTCAGCATTCTTAGGATCGACAAAACCTTCCGGCTGCATCATATACAATTCTTCCTTAAGGAAACCATTAAGGAATGCCGTTTTGACGTCCATCTGCCATATTTCATAATCATAAAATGCGGCAATTGCTAACATGATTCGAACGGACTTCAGCTTCGCTACCGGTGAGAAAGTCTCATTGTAGTCAACCCCTTGAACTTGTCGATAACCCTTAGCGACAAGGTGAGCTTTATAGATGGTCACATTACCATCCGCGTCTGTCTCCTTCTTAAAGATCCATTTATTTTCTATGGCTCGCCGCTCAACGGGCAAGCCAGTCAAAGTCCATACTTCGTTTTCATACATGGATCCTATCTCGGATTTCATGGCTTCTAGCCATTTGTCGGAATCCGGGCCCGCCATCGCTTCTTCATAGTTCGAAGGTTCACCGTTGTCCAACAACATGATTTCCAAGACAGGGTTGCCGTACCACTCTGGTGCGGAACGTGTCCTTGTGGACCTTCGAATTTCAGCAGGAGCTTGATCAGAAGTATCTTGATCATCATCATTAACTTCCTCTCTAGTCGGTGCAGGCACCTCAGGAACATTTTCTTGAGTTGTGCCCTTTTCCGGTTCAAGAGGTAATACTTCATCAAGTTCTACTTTCCTCCCACTTACTTCTTTCGAGAGAAACTCTTTCTCTAGAAAGGATCCATTCTTGGCAACAAAGATCTTGCCTTCGGATCTGAGGTAGAAGGTATACCCAATAGTTTCTTTAGGGTATCCTATGAAGACGCATTTTTCCGACTTGGGTTCGAGCTTTTCAGGTTGAAGTTTCTTGACATAAGCATCGCATCCCCAAACTTTTAGAAACGACAGCTTAGGTTTTTTTCCAAACCATAATTCATACGGTGTCGTCTCAACGGATTTCGACGGAGCCCTATTTAAAGTGAATGCGGCAGTCTCTAAAGCATAGCCCCAAAAAGATAGTGGTAAATCGGTAAGAGACATCATAGATCGCACCATATCTAATAGAGTGTGATTACGATGTTCGGACACACCATTACGCTGAGGTGTTCCAGGCGGCGTGAGTTGTGAAACTATTCCACATTTCCTTAAGTGTGTGCCAAATTCGTGACTCAAGTATTCTCCTCCACGATCTGATCGCAAAAACTTGATTTTTCTGTCACGTTGATTCTCAACCTCACTCTGAAATTCCTTGAACTTTTCAAAGGTCTCAGACTTGTGTTTCATCAAGTAGACATACCCATATCTACTCAAGTCATCAGTGAGGGTGAGAACATAACGATAGCCACCGCGAGCCTCAACACTCATTGGACCGCACACATCTGTATGTATGATTTCCAATAAGTTGGTTGCTCGCTCCATTGTTCCTGAGAACAGATTCTTGGTCATTTTACCCATGAGGCATGGTTCGCACGTGTCTAATGATTCATAATCAAGAGACTCTAAAAGTCCATCTGCATGGAGCTTCTTCATGCGTTTGACACCGATGTGACCAAGGCGGCGGTGCCACAAGTATGTGGGACTATCATTATCAACTTTACATCTTTTGGCATTCACACTATGAATATGTGTAGCATTACGCTCGAGATTCATTAAGAATAAACCATTCACCATAGGAGCATGACCATAAAACATATCTCTCATATAAATAGAACAACCATTATTCTCGGATTTAAATGAGTAGCCATCTCGAATTAAACGAGATCCCGATACAATATTCATGCTCAAAGCTGGCACTAAATAACAATTATTAAGGTTTAAAACTAATCCCGAAGGTAAATGTAGAGGTAGCGTGCCGACGGCGATCACATTGACCTTGGAACCATTCCCGACGCGCAACGTCACCTCATCCTTTGCCAATCTCCGCTTATTCCGCAGCCCCTGCTTTGAGTTACAAATGTGAGCAACTGCACCGGTATCAAATACCCAAGAGCTACTACGGATATTGGTAAGGTACACATCAATTACATGTATATCACATATACCTTTTGTTTTGCCGGCCTTCTTGTCCGCTAAGTATTTGGGGCCGTTCCGCTTCCAGTGGCCACTTCCCTTGCAATAAAAGCACTCAGTCTCGGACTTGGGTCCATTCTTTGGCTTCTTCCCGGCAGCTTGCTTGCCGGGCGCGGCAACTCCCTTGCCGTCCTTCTTGAAGGCTTTCTTACCCTTGCCCTTCTTGAACTTAGTGGTTTTATTCACCATCAACACTTGATGTTCCTTTTTGACTTCTACCTCTGCTGATTTCAGCATTGCAAATACCTCAGGAATGGTCTTTTCCATCCCCTGCATATTGAAGTTCATCACAAAGCCCTTGTAGCTTGGTGGAAGCGACTGGAGGATTCTGTCAATGACCGCGTCATCCGGGAGATTAACTCCCAGCTGAGTCAAGCGGTTATGTAACCCAGACATTGTGAGTATGTGCTCACTGACAGAACTATTTTCCTCCATCTTACAGCTGAAGAATTTGTCGCAGACTTCATATCTCTCGACCCGGGTATGAGCTTGGAAAACCATTTTCAGCTCTTCGAACATCTCATATGCTCCGTGTCTCTCAAAACGCTTTTGGAGTCCCGGCTCTAAGCTGTAAAGCATGCCGCACTGAACGAGGGAGTAGTCATCAACACGTGTCTGCCAAGCGTTCATAACGTCTTGGTTCTGTGGGATGGGAGCTTCACCTAGCGGTGCTTATAGGACATAATCTTTCTTGGCAGCTATGAGGATGATCCTGAGGTTCCGGACCCAGTCCATGTAGTTGCTGCCATCGTCTTTCAGCTTGGTTTTCTCTAGGAACGCGTTGAAGTTGAGGACTACGTTGGCCATTTGATCTACAAGACATATTGTAAATATTTTAGACTAAGTTCATGATAATTAAGTTCATCTAATCAAATTATTCAATGAACTCCCACTTAGATAGACATCCCTCCAGTCATCTAAGTATAACATGATCCGAGTTGACTAGGCCATGTCCGATCATCACGTGAGACGGTTTAGTTAACATCGGTGAACATCTTCATGCTGATCGTATCTTCTATGCGACTCATGCTCGACCTTTCGGTCTTCTTTGTTCCGAGGCCATGTCTGTACATGCTAGACTCGTCAAGTCAACCTAAGTGTTTGCATGTGTAAATCTGTCTTACACCCGTTGTATGTGAACGTCTGAATCAAATACCCGATCATCACGTGGTGATTTGAAACAACGAACTGTCGCAACGGTGCACAGTTAGGGAAACACTTTCTTGAAATTATTATGAGGGATCATCTTATTTACTACCGTCGTTCTAAGTAAACAAGATGCAAAACATGATAAACATCACATGCAATCAAATAATAATAGTGACATGATATGGCCAATATCACATAGCTCCTTTGATCTTCATCTTGGGGCTCCATGATCATCTTGTCACCGGCATGACACCATGATCTCCATCATCATGATCTCCATCATTGTGTCTCCATGAAGTTGCTCGCCAACTATTACTTCTACTACTATGGCTAACGCGTTTAGCAATAAAGTAAAGTAATTTGCATGGTGTTTCTCAATGACACGCAGGTCATATAAAAAATAAAGACAACTCCTATGGCTCCTGTCGGTTGTCATACTCATCGACATGCAAGTCGTGATTCCTATTACAATAGCATGAACATCTCATACATCACATATAGATCATTCATCATTCATCACAACTTTGGCCATATCATATCACAAAGCACTTGCTGCAAAAACAAGTTAGACGTCCTCTAATTGTTGTTGCCAGTTTTACGTGGCTGAAGTAGGGTTCTAGCAAGAACGTTTTCTTACCTACGTGAAAGCCACAACGTGATTTGTCAACTTCTATTTACCCTTCATAAGGACCCTTTTCATCAAATCCGCTCCAACTAAAGTAGGAGAGATAGACACCCGCCAACCACCTTATGCAACTTGTGCATGTTAGTCGGTGGAACCGGTCTCACGTAAGCGTACGTGTAAGGTTGGTCCGGGCCGCTTCATCCCACAATACTGCTGAAGCAAGATAAGACTAGTAGTAGCAAGAAAGTTGACAACATCTACACCCACAACAAATTGTGTTCTACTCGCGCAAGAAGAACTATGCATAGACCTAGCTCATGATGCCACTGTTCGGGAACGTTGCAGAAAACAAAAAATTTCCTACGGTTTCACCAAGATCCATCTATGAGTTCATCTAGCAACGAGTGATTAGATGCATCTACGTACCTTGTAGATCGCGAGCGGAAGCGTTCAAAGAACGGGGATGAGGGAGTCGTACTCGACGTGATTCGAATCACCGAAGATCCTAGCACTGAACGGACGGCACCTCCGCGTTCAACACACGTACAGAAAAGCCACGTCTCCTCCTTCTTGATCCAGCAAGAGGAAGGAGAGGTTGAGGGAGATGGCACCAGCAGCAGCACGACGGCGTGGTGTTGATGGAGCTGCAGTACTCCGGCAGGGCTTCGCTAAGCACTATGGAGGAGGAGGAGGTGTTGGAGAGGGAGAGGGAGGCACCAAAGGCAAAGGTAAGAAGTCCTCCATCTCCCCACTATATATAGGAGGGCCAAGGGGGGGGGCGGCCCTAGGAGATCTAATCTCCTAGGGTGGTGCGGCCAAGGGGAGGAATCCCTCCTCCCCAAGGCACCTAGGAGGTGCCTTCCCCTCCTAGGACTCTTCCTCCTTGAAACCCTAGGCGCATGGGACTTTTGGGGCTGGTGCCCTTGGCCCATGTAGGCCAAGGCGCACCCCCTACAGCCCATGTGGCCCCCCGGGACAGGTGGCCCCACCCGGTGGACCCCCGGGACCCTTCCGGTGGTCCCGGTACAATATCGGTGACCCCAAAACTTGTCCCAATGGTCGAAATAGGACTTCCTATATATAAATCTTTACCTCTGGACCATTCCGGAACTCCTCATGACGTCCGGGATCTCATCCGGGACTCCGAACAACATTGGGGTTACTGCATATACATATCCCTACAACCCTAGCATCACCGAACCTTAAGTGTGTAGACCCTACGGGTTCGGGAGACATGTAGACATGACCGAGATCGCTCTCCGGTCAATAACCAACAGCGGGATCTGGATACCCATGTTGGCTCCCACATGCTCCTCGATGATCTCATCGGATGAACCACGATGTCGAGGATTCAAGCAACCCCGTATACAATTCCCTTTGTCAATCGGTATGTTACTTGCCCGAGATTCGATCGTCGGTATCCCAATACCTCGTTCAATCTCGTTACCGGCAAGTCACTTTACTCGTACCGTAATGCATGATCCCGTGACCAGACACTTGGTCACTTTGAGCTCATTATGATGATGCATTACTGAGTGGGCCAAGTGATACCTCTCCGTCATAGGAGTGACAAATCCCAGTCTTGATCCGTGTCAACCCAACAGACACTTTCGGAGATACCCGTAGCATACCTTTATAGTCACACAGTTACGTTGTGACGTTTGGCACACCCAAAGCACTCCTACGGTATCCGGGAGTTACACGATCTCATGGTCTAAGGAAAAGATACTTGACATTGGAAAACTCTAGCAAACGAACTATACGATCTTATGCTATGTTTAGGATTGGGTCTTGTCCATCACATCATTCTCCTAATGATGTGATCTCGTTATCAATGACATCCAATGTCCATAGTCAGGAAACCATGACTATCTGTTGATCAACGAGCTAGTCAACTAGAGGCTTACTAGGGACATATTGGTGTCTATTATTCAGACATGTATTACGATTTCCGGATAACACAATTATAGCATGAATAAAGACAATTATCATGAACAAGGAAATATAATAATAATGCTTTTATTATTGCCTCTAGGGCATATTTCCAACATTGTGCATCGGCAACTTTTGAGCCCTTTTAGAAGCACTCTTCTGCCTTCTGCCGATTGCAAGTGACAGTGATTACTCCTCTAGGACCAGGCATCTTCAATTTGAGATACACGTAACATGGTCGAGTCATAAAACGTGCGTAAGCAGGCCTACCCAGAATTGCATGGTAAGCACTCTGGAAATCCACTATCTCAAATGTCAACTTTTTCTTGCGGTAATTCTTGAAATCTCCGAAAACCACATCAAGGGTGATCTGGCCGAGTGACTGAGCCTTCTTGCCAGGTATAACGCCATGGAAACTCATGTTCCTTTCACTAAGCTTGGACATCGGAATGCCCATTCCCTTCAAAGTTTCAGCATAAAGGATATTCAGGCCACTGCCACCATCCATCAGCACTCTAGTCAGTCGAGTGCCTTCAACTACTGGGTCGACCACCAGTGCTTGCCTCCCAGGGGTGGCTATATGTGCTAGATGGTCCGACTGATCGAATGTGATGGCAGTATGGGACCACTTTAGATAACTAGGTGTTGCTGGAGCAACCATGTTTACTTCCCTGTTAATAACTTTCAATCGACTTTTGCTTTCAACATCAGCAAAAATCATCAGCGTGGAATTGACATTGGGAAAACCATCTTCATCTTCTTCCCTATCCTCACCTCTGTCTGACTCCTTTTCCTTCTCCTTGGGTTGTTTCTCTCGAAACTGCTGGATCAGGAGACGACACTGTCGAGTGGTGTGTTTAGGGTAAATGAAATTCCCCTCTTCATCTTTTTTGGTATGAATATGGCACGGTAAATCCAACACATCATTCCCATCTTGATCCTTAACTTTTTTGGGAGTCCAGGGCCCTTTGGGCTTTCCTTCGAACTTTCTTTGGGCAACAACTAAAGCTTCACTAGGAGCAGCTGGTTCGGCCTATCACTTCTGTTTCCTACTGGAATTCCCTCCTCCGGTTTCTTGGGCGACTGTTTTATGCTTGCCACTCCGGAGTCAGTCTTCCTCTTCGCCATTGGCATACTTGGTGGCAATCTCCATCATTCGACTCAGGGACATATCTCCTGTCCGGCCGAACTTCAGGTTCAACTCTCTGTACTTAACTCCTTTCTTGAAGGCACAAACTGCTTGGTGATCTGACACATTCTCCACTGTGTGGTGCAGAGGGACCCATCTCTGGATATAATCTCTCAAGGTCTCATTCGGCTTCTGAACACAGGACTGTAATTACGTCAACCCTGCTGGCCTTTTGCAAGTACCTTCAAAGGTTCTAACATACACTCAAGAAAGTTCCTCCCAACTATATATGCTGCCATGAGCCAACTGATTCAACCACGCTCTGCTGAGCCCTCCAACATCAAGGGAAGGTGCTTCATGGCCACATCATCATTGCCGCCACCAATCTGCACAGCCACTCGGTAGTCCCCAAGCCAAGTGTCTGGCTTGAACTCGCCGGTGAACTTGCTGACTCCAATCGCCAACCTGAAGTTGGGAGGAATCACTGCTGCTCTAATGGCTCTGCTGAAACACTCGGTCCTGAAACATGCACCCTGCTTCCAGTCGGATAATCTCTATCATGGCCTTCTCTGTGAGCCCTGTTCCTATTTACCAGACCCTGAACGAGAATAGATCTTGCATCAAAGCCTGGTTCTCTGGGGTCGACCGGAATTCTTCGTTCGCCGCTGTGGGGGCGCCTGTCATCTTGCCACCGAGGCACATATGACCCACTCCTCGGAGGAGGCGTGGGCACTCGACGACGGTCATCGTGGTCGAGTCGATGATCATACTGCTCATGGTTCCTGTACTGATCTTGCCGGTGCCCACGTCCCTCACGCCGCGGAGGCGATCTTGGGCTGTGAGCAGATTGGACAGTATTTGCCACCACAGATCTGCTATGAATCCTATTCCGCGACTGAGATACTGTTGTATTCTGCTCTCCTGCTGCCCGGAGTAAAGCCCGGATCTGCATCAAACCCCGGCCAGCTTCTGACTGGGAAGGTTGAATTGACTCTGCTATTTGAGCTGCAGTTGTGAGATTCTGGATCGGAGTTCGGTATACCTGAGTCGGAGGCGGAAAAAGTTGTCGTTGGCTGGACTCAGGAATCCGCTGCCGAGCACGCTCGTCGAGTGCGCGCTGGAGGTTCTCCAGTCGAGTGCGCTCAGCCAAGTTGGTCAGGCGCGCCTCCTCCAAGGCCTGGGCCTCGGGGGTTTCTCCAACGATAGGAGTGTGAAGCACATCCATATTACGGCGGCGAAGATCTTCCCTCCGCTGCGAAGAGAGGGGTTCGGGGCGGTACTCCTCGTGGACATGTGATGGGTCGCCGACGCCATCACCACCGTCTTCACGGGGGAAGCCAGGAGGACTGTGTGATCCATTGACCATCAAGACTTCCACCGCGGGGTCGCTACTGTCGCACTCGGATGCATTCTCGACGGAGCCAGCCGACAGATCGAACAGACCGTAGAGAGTTTCATCGGGCTCGATCGCCGTGATTTGTGGGGTGGCCGATTGGCGGGCCACCGCATGTCTCACCCACCGCTGAAGCCGCGACTGACCGGATCACTGACGCCGGCGAACAACGGGAAGCGAGGATGCCGTAGGAAACGACTGATACTGAGCCGACGGCTGTCGAAGAAGGACGCCGCGGACGCATGCGCGGAAGTGCGTCGCCCCGCGGACGGGGAGCGCCTCGACGTCGAGTGGAGCCTCGTGGAGCCAAGCAGAGTCGTTGGTGATGAAGACGGGCGCGCTGAGACGGATCTCGCGGCCTTTAGCCAATCCTCCGCTGGAAACCATGATGACGGGAATCGGAAGAATCACAACTTCTCCAACAAACTGCTAAGACACCTGCCCCAAGGTGGGCGCTAACTGTCGTGGATCTAAGACTGACAGTAGA